>NW_025920188.1:670614-855235 GCF_902686445.1 Sciurus carolinensis | reverse complement strand
TTTTCAGTTAGCACAAGACCCTCTTAGACCTGATCTTTCTCCCTGCTTACCACAGACCTTCCCCTGAGGTTTAACCTTATTCTAGATAACAATTCAGAATTCCAGTATTCTTTCTGGGATCAGCACCTAATGAATGGTGTCTGCACATTGCAGTCCTTTCATGACATGCACACACCATCTCATGGCTCTAGCATTTGTGTTCATCTGCCTCTGGATTTAGTTTTTCTCCAGGTCTTTCCTGTATAATGTATGCAGGGTACAAGGAGAAAAAAGCACATCTTCAGCAAGATCTAAAGCAGGAGACATTTTCACATGCTGCTGACTACCTATGAGTTATTCATTTGTTTCTCTAAAGCAAGAATTCCTAACCTGGGTCCTTAGAAGTTGTAAAATCCACTGAAATTATATTTAAATTTTTTTGATAGCACACATTTTTCTAGGAGGACAGCCTACCTTCATCACATTTTAAAAGAGGGACCATGACCAAATGAAGTGAAGGATCACTGTGCTTCAAATTAGCTAGATATATTTCCTTCTTTTTCCTGGTGGATCAATGGGGAAAGCTTCCCTGGAAAGTGGCATGTTAGCTTCCTCTTTTCACAACTAGCAGGAGTCTGTCAGGCAGGTGAGAGGGTTTTGTATACAGAGGCATCATGTCTGATAATGGAATTAGAGGAATGGGGGATGCTTAATTTCAGTATTATTTAATAATCTTCTGTAAACTAAGACTGGGTAACTAAAAGGCCCTCCACTTAACCACACCTCCCTTCTGTTCATATGATAGTGCTAGGTTAGAAATTGGGCTTACATGTTTTTTTTCCAGAGTTAACAATTTGAAGACTTAGAGCCTGTGATTTAAGAGAGTTAAGAAGAAATAAGAAACTAGCTTATTAATATCAAAATTTATCAATTGCAGGGTTTTAATTTTTTTAATTTCTTATTTTTTTTAGTACCAGGGATTGAGCCCAAGGGTGTTTAACCACTGAGCCATATTTCCAGCCCTTTTTATTTTTCATTTAGGGCCAGGTCTCACCAAGTTTCTTAGGACCTCATTTAAGTTGTTGAAGCTTGCTTTGCACTGGTCATTCTCTTGCCTCAGTCTCCCAAAGTAATTGGGATTGCAGGTATGTGCCACCACCCCCAACAATACCAGTCTTTTAAGTGTGTCTCCTTAATTTTTTAGATTTGCTTAAAATATGCACCATTTCTAAAATTGTGAGTATATTGTACTCTATCAGAAACTGTTGCATGTGTGGAAGACTTATCTCTTTTTACATTGTTTGGTACTTTGCCACTTTCCTGATATGTCTGGTCTGTCTACTTTAGGACCTGTTTACCTCTTAGGCAGTCGTATTGGGAGCCTTGTGTTCTAATCTCTACTCATTAGCGATGTGTCCTTGAATTAACTATTTAATTTCCTTGAACTTCAGTGTCCTCAATGGTAAAGAGGGGATAACGGTCTTTCTTTGGATGTCTGTTTTGAGAACTGAGATTACATCTACATGGTTGGTGTTTAGTAGATCCCTAGTTTTTTTTTTGTTGTTGTTGTTGTTGTTTCTTTGTTTTTGTTTTGGTACTGGGGATTGAATCCAGGAGTTCTCTACCACTGAGCTACATCTCTAGTCCTATTTCTTTTATGTTAACATGTTGAGACAGGATTTCTGTGAGTTGCCAAGGATGGCCTTGAATTTATAATCCTCCTGCCTCAACTTCCAGAATCTCCAGCATGACAGGTGGGTGCCACAGCATCCTGCCTAGACACTAGATTTGTTACCTTGTAACTTCCATAGACATCTTTCAGGACTGCTATTTGGTAATTTTACTGTAATATAGGAAGCTTTTCCTGGAAATAACAAAGTTCTGTGGTATATATACACAATGGAATATTACAAAGCTGTAAAGAAGAATAAAATTATGGCATTTGCAGGAAAATGAATGGAATTGGAGAATATCAGGCTAAGTAAAATAAGCCAATCCTAAAAAACCAAAGGTCAAATTTTTTCCCTGATCAGTGAATGATAATACAAAACAGGGGTGGGGCATTGGGGGATAAAAGAATGGAGGAACTTCAGATTATGTAGAGGGAAATGAGAGGGGGGAGGATGTGGGGGTATGAAAGATGGAATGAGACAGACATAATTACCTTGTGTACATGTATGATTACACTAATGGTGAATCTACATCGTGTACAACCATATAAACAAAAAGTTGTACCCCATTTGTTTGTGTACAATGAATTAAAATGCAGTATAGAAAAATAAAAAAGACCTTAAAAAAAGAAATAACAAAGTAGCAATCAGTACTGTAGAATTAACTTTTTAGAAAGGATATTTGAAGTATATTTCTAATTTGTCATTTTAAATTACATTTTGGTAGCATGAATTGAACCCAGGAACACTTAACCACCGAGCTGCATGCCTGGCCCTTTTCATTGTTTAGTCTGAGATAGTCTCACTAAGTTGTTGAGGCTGGCTTCAACTTTGGCATACTCCAGTTTCCCAAGTAGTTGTCATTATAGATGTGTACCATCCTGCACTGTGTACTGCTTTGCCATTCAGAAGGTTTTGTTTTCAGAGTGCCTTATCAATATTTTAAATATTTTATTGCTCATCCTGGTTGTTGTGCATGAGTTTCTGTTGTAACCTTATTTTGAACTACTAAAAACTAGGTCATAGATTTTATGACTATGCAGTATTTTGTTTTATTTAATTTACATTTAAATGAGTATATTATCTTTTCTTCAGAAAGATCTTGTATGCTTATATGCTTTTCCTCTTTTTTTATTCTTTTACTTTATTTTTTAAATGTCATGTCATGTTAATTTTATGTCATTTCATTTTATGGTGCTGTGCATTGAACCTCAGGCCTCCCACAAGGTAGGCAACTGCTCTACCTCTAGTTATTTCCCCATCTCTTCTTTATATTCTTAATATCCAGCTTAAATTTTTTGAAGTCTCTCCATGGAAAGGAACTGTTGAGAGTTACTGGTAAAACCCAGGAAATTAAACCATTGAGCTACCTCATGAGCCAATAGAGGGATAAGCAGTAAAATGGTATCCATGATACAAGTTAATATATGGCAAGTCTCAAAAGATAATAAAATCAGTACATAAATGTTCTTGCATACTTTATATAAATTATCCCATTTAGGTTTCATGAAAACCCTAGTAGGCAGGTATTATCATTCTTTTTGCTAATGAGGAAATTAACAGATCAGTTATCCCAGTAAGGCAGAGCAGACATTTGAGCAGACATTCAAACCTCAGTACTTGGTGCCATGGACTCTTCTTTCTAAGAGAGCTTCTCTAAGTATCTAGAAGCACCAGAGTGTCACCTTATTCTGCAGAAATACATTTTTATATCTAAGTCTGTTCTGAATGCATTTCTTAGTGGAGTAAATAACCTTAGTAACAAAGGGATATTTATAATGTTGACTTATAGTAAGAATCCCACACATTAGGTATATTCTTTAAGTATTTGTTACGGATATATTTCTCCATTACTATATTGTACATTTAGAAAATAATTTTTTTTTGCTGAGTAATTCAGCCCATCTTCATTCATTGAACCAAATCCACCTCACTTGGCCTTCTGCATTGAATAAGCATTTTTAGATGTTCATGTTTATACAAACCTGTGTCTAGTCCTTCCAAAGGAATAGGATCTAATCTACTTTGAATGGTACTATAGTATGGACACTTAGCACCTATGTCATAACCACTGTCCAACCTCACTGGGACCCTATCTAATTTTAATCCTTAATTGCAACCCCTGCTTCTACTGCCCAGTGTTCTCCTTGGACTTCCTGCCCTCTCTCTGGACCCCCAGAGAGACTGTGCCACCGTGCTTGGCTCATGCTTCAGTTTAAAATGTGCTTCATCTCCAAACATTTGACAATATTGATAGTGTTTAAATTATTTATTTCTACCTTTCTTTCTTTCTGTTTTCTTTTTAGTGCCAGGGTTCAAACCCAATGCTGCTTAATCACCCAACTCCAACCCTGATCCTTTTTATTTGATTTTATTCTCTTATTATAATTATTATTATTAATTTTGACACAGTGTTGTTCAGTTACCCAGGGACTCATTGAATTGCTGAAGCTGGCATTGAACTTGGGATCCTCCTGAGACAGGCAGAGGCCACCGTGCCCAACCTCTACCTTACTGTCCTAGTGTTCAGAGAAGAGATGAGGCATGATTTCCTATTTTGTTGAGGTTTGCTTCATGTTCTCTTCTAAGGTTACATATGCTCATCACAAAAATGCATATTCTTTTTATTTTCTTTCTTTCTCTTTTTCTTTTTCTTTCTTTTCTTTCTTTTTTTTTTTTTTTTTTTTTTTTTTTTTTTTTTTTTGCAGAAGGTGCTGGCAATTAAACCCAGGGCCTTGTGCTTGACAGGCAAGCACTTTATGAACAGAGCGGGCTGACAAACCTCGTGTTGCTAGCTTTTGCATGAACACTGACTACTATGTGCAGAACTGAGAGGGTCACAAAGGTTCAAGTTATACAGAGACAGATACAAATGAAGGCAGACATGGCAAGTTTTCTCCTGATTTCAGTAACCCAGAGTGTGTGGTGTTCTGCTCTAGGTAAACAACCACTGTTTTCATTTCTGTTTCTGTTTTTTATTTATTTATTTATTTATTTATTTATTTATTGTTTATTTATTTATTTATTTATTTATTCTTAAGCAAAGGCAGCCTGTCTTAGGTCCCTGTTACAGTTTCTTATTACCAAGGACCTAAATGTATTTGGGTCTGCTACCAAATGTGAAATGACTCAACTTGTGGTTCAAGAAAATGCTTATTTCTGAAGTAAAAAAATAAACAAAAAATGACAAAAGTAGATAAAACCCACCACACAGACACGATGGAACTAGATGGAGAAGGATTACACGGGACCGTTCATCTACAAAATTTTGTCTAAAAAAGGGGAACCCAAACGCCAAACACAGGCAAATCCAACTCCAAAGCAAATTCAACTGATTTTTACTTGTTTCTCTCCAGAGCCAAAGAAATTTACTGCAGGAAATGGAGCTGGATTCCAAGGAAGGGTGTTTCAAAGCAGAGACCTTTGAAGATCCCTAAGCTCTTCTCATTGAAAGTACTTTTAAATGACCTCCAATCAGATATCTGCCTTTTAAATGGGTTAAAGGGGTCATTTATTTAATAGAAATCAGAGAGAGGGAGAGAACTGTGGAAGATGGAGGGGGGTGCTGTAAACAGATTCAATCCCCAAAATAGAAATCATTGTAATTCAAAGGCTGGAGAACTGGGGATGGGGCTGTAGTGATTCAGTGGCAGAATGATCTGAAATCTGTGTGACCAAATATAAAGCGAGAGTGGTTGGAAACAGTAAGGTAGAAAAGACAAACGATGGAGGGAGGGAAGGGTGATGGTGAGATCCAGTGAGAGCCAGTGCAGGAAGAGAGTTCAGTACAGTCTTGAGCTACTTGATTCTTTTCATATTCTCTCTCTCTCTTTCTCTTTCTCTCTCTCTCTCTCTCTCTCTCTCTCTCTCTCTCTCTCTCTATCTCTCTCCCCCCCTCTCCCTTTATCTTTCTGTGCCATCTAATTAATTGTTTTTACTAGTTTAAATCATTGTGGAGCATTGCCCAGATATATTCTGCATCCTGCCCCAGGGTATGTGGGGCTTTTTGTTCAGTTTAAGAAAAGCTGTATGCTCCCTTTGGTTCCAGAGACCCTGCTCATGACCACCAAAAATATCCTTGCACCACAGTCTTCCCCATGTTCCACAGGCTCCAGAAGGAAGATGCAGAAATGCAAGACCTTGGTACATTCAAAATATCTCCTGTTCTCAGTCAGTCTGAAAACACTGGTCACCAGGCACAGGCTTAACACAATGTGCCTCCATGATGGCAGAGAGAGAGAGAGAGAGAAAGAGAGGCCTAGGAGAGAAAGATATCAAAGGTCACAAAATCTAAGTCCTCTGTCCTAAGTGTTAATGCAAAAGGGCAGGAGGCAGACTTCCTCGACAGATTCAGAGAAGCTTTTATTCCTGTGCGGAATCAGATGCTGTCGGGTCCCATTTTCCAGATGGGAAAATCAGATCCCGTTACAGGGGTAATTTTGGTTTTTGGGGTATGATGATGCAATCATTGGAAGTCGCATACCTGCAAAGGTTTTGACCATCAGGGGTTAGTTGTACAGGTTAAAACTTTAAGTTAGGAAGGTGTTGGTTGTAAAAATGTTGAAACTCATTGGGCTTCTTCTAGGATCCATTGTTTCCCAGAGTTTCCATCTGTGCTGTGCCTCTATGTAGGGCTGCTCTGCAATGGTGGATGATCTAAGTTTAGATCCTGTAGTTGTTGTTGCTATTAGGCATGGTTTGACCAATTTTCCCTCCCTCCCTTCCTCCCTCCCTCTCCCAGAGACACACTGTCCCTCCATTTCCCTTGGGTAGTTGTATTTAGGAATATTCTTTTCCATAACCCTTTGATGAGGAAGAACAAAAAGGAGAATCTTGGGTTGTCCAAATGTCATGCAAAAGAGAGACACAGACTGGGTGCTGAATGGGCACCTGAAATTTTTTTTACTCTATTTGGGACACCACTGAGCCCTGAGCTGGTAGGATCACAAGTTCAAGACCAGCCTGGGGGATAAAGCAAGAAAATCTCTGTCCCACAAGAAAATGATAAGCCCTCCCTCCCTGCATGGTGCTGCGTGGGTGTCATCACAGTAGCTTGGGTGGCTCAGGCAGGAAGGGGGATTGTGAGTTCAGAGTCACCCTTGGCCACTAAGTGAGAAGCTGCCTGAGAATAAAAAGAAACAGTGGCTTCGGATGTGGCTCCATGGTTAAGCACCCCTGAGTTCCATCACCCTGGGGCCATTAAAGGAATGAATGAATGGATTAATGTATGAATGAACAAATAAATGTGTGGATGCAGCTCAGGGATAGATCACCCCCAGGTTCCATCCCTGGTACTAAAAACAAAAAATGTTTCCACTACTGTGGATACTTCGAGTGATGTGGATATTTCTTCTTTTCAAAAACCTTAATTGCACTTTGGTGATGCCATGAAGACAGTCTCCTCACAAATGACTGAAGACCCAAGACAATTTTAAAAGATGTCAATGTCCCAGCACTGTGGACCTGATTCCAGCACTCATCATTCATTATTTCCACACCATTGCTCAAGTGGCTAAAATCTTATGGATGATCAGAGAGACCTCTCAAACAATAGAGACTATGCAGGTCATGAAGACTATAAGTCATTGAGTTTAATCAGGTTTTTTGATTTATGAAAACCATAAAGGTCATAGAGGGTGTGTAGGTTATTGGAAATACACATGTTTTAGAGGCTATGCATATCAGAAATACTATTGAGACTATAGACTCTGGAGGTCTTAAGTGGTATCATAGCAATTGAGGATATTCATATATGTGTGATATACTGATAACAGGCTACTCAAGTCATGGAGGTCACACAGTTTATATAGTTACCTCAGATCCTAAATCTACCCAAACCATAGAGACTAACCTATATGAATTACTAAAATCCATTACAATACCCAGGTCTTAAAGGCCAGTCAGAACACATATGCTAAGAAGACCATTGAGGATATTCAGGTCATAGATTCTTTTAATAATTTTTATTTGTACTTTTAGTTATACATTACAGTAGATTGTACTTTGACATATCATACATACATGGAGTATAATTTACCATTTTGGGGGTTTTACATGAATGGAGATATACTGTTTGTGAATTTATATATGAACATAGTAAAATGTCCAGTTTACTTAACTGTGTTTTCCTTTCCCATCCCTTATCCTTTCCCCTCACAAGCCCCTAACCAGTACACTGCACCTGCACATTTATCACTCCCCACAAACAATGGTGAATCAGCACCATCATTTCAGAGAGAACATTCAGCATTTGGTTTTGTGGGATTGGTTTATTTCACTTAGCATGATATCCTCTTTTTCCATTCATTTATGGGCAAATGTCATAATTTTATTCTTCTTTATGAGTGAGTAATATTCCATTGTGTATATGCCCTGCATTTTCTTTATCTTTTCTTATATTAAAGGGCCCTTCATTGGTTCCATAGCTTAGTTAATGGGAATTGCATTACTGTAAACACTGATATGACCACATCACTGTAGTATGTTTATTTTAAGTGTTTTGGTAAAAGATGAGTAGTGGAATAACTGGGTCAAATTATAATTCCATTACAAAATTTCTGTGAACTCTCCATACTACTGTCCAGATGGGTGAACAAATTTGTATTTCAACCAGCACTATTTGAGTGCATCTTCTTCCCCATATCCTTACCAACATTTATTTTTACTTGTATTCTTTATAATTGCCATTGTAACTGTAGTGAGATGAAATTTAAGTGTAGTTTTAATTCATATTTCTTTAACTGCTAAAGATCTTGAATTTTTTTATGTATTAGTTGATCAATCATATTTTTTCTTCTTTGAAGTGTCTCTTCAATTTCCTTGTCCACTTAGTGTTTGGGTTACTAGTTTTTATGGTTTGAACTTTTTTTGAGCTCTACATATGCCCTGAATATTAATGATTTTTCTGAGGTATGGGAGGTATAGGTTTTCTCCCATTCTCTAGGTTCACTGTTCCCTTTCTGGAAAGATTCATTTGCTGTAACAAAACTTTTTAGTTTGATACCATCACATTTATTGATTCTTTATTTTACTGGTTCTGCTTTAAGCATCTTGTTGAGCAATTTGTTTCCTAAGATACCATGATGGTATGTGGGCCAACTTTTTCTTCTAGTAGATACAGGGTCTCTGATATATTTCCTAGGTTTGACCCAATTTGAGTTGAGTTTTGGGCAGGGTGTGACTTACTGGTTCAGTTTTGTTTTCTTACATATGGGTTTGCAGTTTTTCTAATACCATTTGTTGAACCAGCTATCTTTTTTCCAATACATGTTTATGGTGCCTTTGTATAGTATGATATAACTGTATTTATGCGGGTTTGTCTCTGTTGCTGTGCTTCGTGCGCTGACAGACCTCCCTGCTCTGGTGGGCTTCCATTTCTGCTGACACTCATCCTTCTTGGCCCCATATTACATCAAACCTTGTAGCTTGACAGAGAGCAACAACTGGTGCCCTGTGTGAGGATCACAAAATCGCTGAGAGGCCAATTGGACTGCAGGTGAGTGTACACCCATAAGATATGGGACAGTCCAATTCCAAGTTTGACCCCTCCCTTGACTCCCTTAGGATTCTCCTTAGAAGTAGAGGATTAGAACTCTCAGATAGCCAGGCATTTCAGACCTGGAAGGCCCTCATCAAGGCAGCTCCTTGGCTGTCTGAAGCAAACTTGTTTTACTTGGAAACATGGGACAGAATTGAACAACTTCTTTGTAAGGTGCAAGTTAATAAGGGAGATATCCCCCCTCTCAGGCCTTCCCCACTATCGCAGCCCTTAACAGTTGTTTCCCACCGCATCCTACCCACAACCCAGATAAAGACAGGGGTCTCTCCAAAGGTGCTTGCTTTCCAAAGGACCATCCTGAGGTCCTCCCATGCAAGGGTCAAGAGAAGCTATCACAAAGACAGAAACAGGCCCCCCTTTTGATCCTTTTGATGCAACTCCATGACCACCTAGGGAGGGAACACCCGTGTCCTTGAAGCAGTTCTCCCCCATGTCCACTCCCTCGTCTAACCCTTTCCAAGCTTCTTCAGCCCCTCCTCCACCCTATCCAGATACAAAACTTATCTTGAGCACAGGGTCACTCCCTGCCCAAGCCTGGCCTCGCTGAAGCCTGCATTGGAATGAAAAACTGCAACAATCTCAGTGAGGGAGCGACCTGAGACTTAAACTCCTGGGCTGCTACACACAACTAACTCATTTTCCAGGATTCTTGTTTTTTTTTCTTTAATGCTGTATTTTTGAGCTCAGTTTTTTTTTGATCAGTTCTAATTTTATCCAACTATACAGTTATTTTTGAACATCTGTTACATTGCAATGGAGATTCACCTGTAAAGTTACAAGGCCTTTGAATTTGTGTTTTTTGTATGTTGTGCTGTCTGATGTCATGTTTTGTCTGTATCAAAACTGAGCACTCCTAAAATTAAAATTTAAAAATGGATCCAAATATTTTTAATTCACATGATTAAAAGGGTTCAATTTAAATGGGCTAAAATAATAAAAGTGAAATGTCTTTAGAAATAACTTGGAAGTCTCTAGGTGGTCAAACTAATGAAATATTGATGTTAATGAAATGTCTAATATCAATTATTTCTGGGACTTTTCTTCAATGAGAAAAAGATGGCAAATACTGTTCAGGACACTTGTCTAATATCTTGAGTAAACACAAGGTCACTAAGAGTTATATCCTAATAGGTACAATTCTATATACAAAGGGTCCTAAAGGTTTCAACTGTGTTTCAGTTAGAGTACTATAAACAATAAAGTATCTTATCTTGTTAAAATGGAGTAATTTATCTAAATTCAGAAATTTCATGAGTTGTTTCAGAATGTGAACAAAGAGGGGTCAACACATAGTAAAGATAAAATAAAAGGCTTTAAAAATGAAACTATATTTAGTGAAGAACAAAATCTTTCTGGATAAGAAAGTGTTACATGAGGGTCTAAGTAAGTGCTAAGAAAGTCTGTAAGTAAAGGGCAAATATCAACAAGTTTGCATGTAACTAAGTTGGTTACAAGTATGTAAGACAATCAGTTAAACCTGTTTAAGGTTTTTCTTAAAGTCAAATACTACTATACTGATATAAACCAAAGTTTAATTTATATGTTAAATTGACACGGATTTCTTACAGACATTAATTTACTCTTAACATTATATTTGTTAAGTTTCATTCTTTAGGAAAATTAGTCTTGAAAATTGAGGTTTAAAAACTAAATTGGGTAATATAAAAGTGTCAAGGTAATTGTGAAATGGTCACTCTTTGTATATTAAATGTGTTCACATTTTCCAGGTATACAAGTTTTAAAGCAGGGAATTTATCAAGCTGCTATTCTCCAAACTAAACTTGTCTGTAATGGTAATTTAAACAGTAAATTTTATTGGGGACTTATTTCTATCATCTAATATTCTATTATAGGACCTGTTATCAATAGGGTGTATGTAAAATTTGTTACTTTTCCCACCAAGATTGCTTTTACCTGAGGCTAATCCTCCCTTTCTCATGGTGTTCTCAGATGGGGGAAAAAGAGGAGCAGCAATAGTTTTTTTTCCACCTTCTATGCAGGGTGACAAAACCCCCAAAACATTAGTCCATTACATCCAAGTTTTGGCACAATTCAAAGAGCTCTATGCCATCTTTCTAGCCTTAAGTGAAATACAAGAGCCTTTCAACCTATTCACTCATAGCCTCTATGCTGCCAATCTGCTCCCTAACCTCCCCTGGTCATACATTAAGCTTGATGATAATCCCATCACTCCTTTAATGCTTCAGGCAAGAAACCTTTTAAAGTTGAGGACTAAACCTATATTCCTGCAGCACCTCTGGGGGCACCAACACCTCCCAGGTATTTTATCTCAGGGCAATACAATTGCTGACTCCTTTGCATCTTCTCGGCAAAGCTATTCTTTTCAAGAGGAGGCTATATCCTTTCATGAGCTTACTCATGTTAATTGGCGGGGCTTAACACACAGGTATCCCCAGGACCCTATTAAGGAGCTAAAATGAATCACCTGGACCTGTAAATCTTGTTCACCTTTTCTACAAGTAACTCCTTTACAAAAAGCTGTAGTCAATCCCCGTGGGTTAACACCTAACCATCAGTGGCAAGCAGATGTCACCCATTATGCTCCTTTTTGAAAGCTCAAATACGTCTTTGTAACCATTGATACTTTCTCACATGCCTGCTGGGTCACAGCCCATGCCAGAGAAAAGCAAAACATGCTATCAATCATTTACTACAATGTTTTGCAGTTCTTGGCCTACCTAAACAACTCAAAACTGACAATGGCCCTTGCTTCACCAGTAAATCATTCTCCACATTTGTAGAATGCTGGAGCATCCAGCATACTATGGGCATACCCTATAATCCCACTGGTCAAGCAATTGTCGAATGACAAAACAGAACCCTAAAGACCCAGCTATTAAAACAAAAAGGGGGAGTATCATCCCCCCATGAACAATTAAGGATGGCACTATGCACTCTAAATATTTTAGATATTTCCAAAAATGATCATCTCTCCCATTTTCAAAAGCATTGGGCAACCATGGTAAAGTATCACAACATCAAAGTCCAATGGAAAGAACCTCTCACAGGGGCCTGGAGAGGTCCTGACCCTCTCATAACTGTTGGAAGGGGATTTGGATGTGTATTTCCTATTGATGAGGACAAGCCCATTTGGGTCCCTACAAAGAACATTAAATATCACCCCCCTCCAAATGATGCCCTTCCCTCACAAAATGATAATACTGACCCAGGGAGCTCCGCGTCTTGAGGTATGGTATTCTCTTGTCTTTGACAGGTATGCAAAAACCTTGGTGGACTCTTTGCCTCATCATCACCAGACTGCTCATCATCTCTCTGTTAGTGTTCATTAGTGCCATCATCATCCAAGCTTTCTTGGAGCACCTGGAGCTGTACCATAAGTATCAAAACCATACTAAATCCTAAATCCCTCAGCTTACCATGGGACCTTTAGTAACCCTTTGCTTCCTAACTGTAAATACTATACTAGTTCAAGGAAAACCCCACCTCCCATGCAACCAAACCTGGATGGTCATCACCGTGGAAACTGACAAAATAGCCAATGTCACTTCCTCAAATTTAGCCCCTCTAGGATCTTGGTTCCCTGGCCTCCTTGTGTACTTGTGTGATCTTGTGGGGAATACACGGGACCCTTCAGATTAGGAACCCTTCCCAGGGTATGGATATTTAACTCCTGGGGTCACAGCAATACCAGAAGCCTAGGGTTCTACATCTGCCCCGCTCACTCGAGAGACAGAAAGCAAATTGTCAAGGTGGAGGTCCTGAAAGTGCCTACTGTAAAGCATGGGGTTGTGAATCTACTGGGTGGATCACGTGGACCGCCCCATTACTGGAGAACTAATCTCAGTTGAAAGGGGTGAAAACATGCAAGAAGTGGGACGAGGTTATTGCCACCAGCAAGGTAAAAAGGTAAACTGTGGACCATGTTATGACAAAAACCAATCAGAATATTCTGCCTTCCCAATAGCTACCCCAGGGGGACGCTGCAACCCATTAGTCATAAAGTTCACCCCCGCAGGATAAAAGGCAAACTGGGAGGCTGGAAAAACCTGGGGACTAAGGCTTTACCACAGCGGGTATAATCCTGGACTCATCTTCACAATTAAGTTGGTCCAGAAACCCCTGAGCAAAACAGCATTGGGCCCCAACCAGGTACTTAATCCAAGCAAATAATCTATTCAACAAACTGGTACCCCAAAACCAAGCCTAACACATCTCTCAACCACATCTCCTAGTGCCAAGACCTTGCTACTGAAGCCTACCACTCTCCCAATGGGGACCTTCAAGGACCCCCTATTAGCTCTTCTAGAACAATCCTACTTAGTCCTAAACAGCTCTATTCCCAATATAACTAAATCCTGTTGGCTGTGTTATGATACAGCCCCACCATATTATGAAGGCATAGCAACTCTAGAAAACTATACCTCTTCCCACAACTCTAATGAATGTTGCTGGCAATCAAAAGGTTCCCTGACCTTACAAGTTACTGGACAAGGGCTCTGTATAGACTATATATCTGTATCTCATCAATCTTTTTGCAAGCAAACTGTAACACTGAGCAACTCAGGTCAATATCTGATCCCCCAGAAGTGATCAGTAACTCTCAAGGCTTTTGTGTGCTTCTTAGGTTAGTTCCCAGGCTATTATATCATTCAGATGAGGACATCTATCTACAACTAAGAGGGAACCCCCCCTAGGACCAAGAGGGAACCTCTTATGGCCCTAACCCTAAGTATGATTCTGGGTATGGGACACATAGGAACCAGAACAGGAACAGCTTCCTTAATAATTCAGAACCAACATTACTCTGGTGTAAGGGCAGCTATTGATCTGGATATTGAAAAGCTAGAAAACTCCATTTCCCACCTTCAAGAATCCCTCACTTCCCTAGCTGAAGTAATAATGCAAAACAGGAGGGTATTAAATTTGTCTTTCCTACAGCAAGGAGGATTGTGTGTGGCCTTAGGTTGTTGAAGAATGTTGTTTTATGCTGACCATTCAGGAGTAATTAAAGAATCTATGACTAAAGTTAGAGAAGGACTAGCCAAACGGAAGAAGGAGTGAGAAGCACAGCAAGGCTGGTTTGAATCATGGTTTTTAATTCCTCCCCTTGGTTGACCACCTTGATTTCTACCTTACTGGGGCCACTTATTATTTTATTCTTACTCCTAACCTTCAGAACCTGCATTCTAAATAGGTTAATAGCTTTTATCAAGGACTGTGTAAGCACAGTCCAACTAATGATGTTAAGGCAACAATACATGAGAGTACTGACCCCAAAGGTTGGATATGCACAATATCCAAATGAGCATGATACCTCTTTATGAACAACATGTTAAGAACAAGGTAGCTACTAAAGTGGGAGCCAAAATTGCTGGGCTGGGCACTTCTCTTACCTTATATAATAAACCTTCACAACAATTAATAGATGATATGCAATAAATAGCTAGTGCAATCTTAGACCTCCAGGCACAATTAGATTCCGTTGCAGCAGTAGTCCTGCAATATGTGAGAGGGTTAAATTTACTAACTGCCAGGGAAGGAGGGCTTTACTTGTTTCTTCAGGAGGAAGCTGCTGTTATGCTGATCGGTCCAGAATTGTCCATGATGAGATAAAGCAACTGCAAGAAAATCTGAAAAAATGGCGTACTGAGCTTCAATCTAGCTTCTTCTGGATGAGCTCACATGGCTGGCTCCCTTACTTACTTCCCTTGCTTGGTCCCCTTTTCCTTCTCCTTATAGCACCTACCTTTGGCCCCTACATTTTCAATAAGGTCATAAAGTTTGTACAGAAATGTTTGAAGGCAGTACAATTAATAAATGTCCAAGTACAATACCAATGGCTAGCCACTGGTTATGAGGAGGCATGTAATGATAATGCAAGGTTAACCCCTGAAGACCCCTTGAGTTGATGATGGGTAAGGTCCCAGGTGCACCTGGACAACATAAGACAGGCTCTTGATGAGATTTCCTTCCCCCCTGAGCTGTTGAGGCACTGTGGAGTATTCAGAGATGGGTAAGATCTCTAAAGAGGAAATAACTTAAGACAGAAGCTCCACCTTCCAACTGGCTCCATGGGGGGCTAATAAAACAAAAAGGGGGAATTGTAGGGGATGCACCCTAATGGCGGCTGCACCCTCATGGCAACCTCCTCCTCATACATGGCACTGCCTGATCCACCAACAGTTTACCTGGACATCTTTGTACTGCCACTGTCCCCCGGAAACTGAAAAATGTGTTCTTATCCAGCAACTCCCTGACTGGCTTGCTCATCTCCACCCACTACTGTCCGGGATTTGTTAGCAGCAGTTCCGTGAACGTGATCAGCTCTTGCTTGCCATTTAGTAAATGGAGCTCCAATATTTTCTAGCAATTTTATAGATTTCAGTTTCATATTTAGATTTTTAGTACCTTTTGTGTTGATGTTTTGTATGGTGTAAGATAAGGTTCTGATTTCCTTCTTAACTACATGGATATGCAGTATCCTCAGCACCATTTCACTAATAGGCTATCCTTTATTGTATATTAATGTTTCCCTTGACAAAGAGGAGTTGACTGCATGTCTGGACTTGTTCTCTTTAATGTGCATTGGGCTGCATACTGCCTTCTATTTCAGAGTCACAGAGTTTTAATTCCTATATCTTTGAATATATTTTGAAATCAAGAAGTGAGGTGCTTTCAGATTTGCTCTGTTTCAAGTTTGCTTTGTCTCTTATGGACCTGTCTCAGTCCATTTGTGCTACTATATTCTTAGACCACAGCTCATGTAATTTATACATCATGGCCCTCTGTTCTGGGGATATTTTTGAAGACAGATTGGTGTTGTGAAGTTGCTGGCACAGAGCAAAGGCATGCAGGACTCATGAGGGCCAGGTAGTTTTCAGCAATGGGCCACACACAGACTTAACAAAGTTTATGGAGCATGCATATTTATGGCATTTACATCTGGTGAGTGTCAGATATGGGAAAGTGGGTGACAGAAGCACATAGATGATTCTCACATTTCTTCTTGGAGAACTGGATTGTTGGAGCACCACTTTCCTAGCAAGCATGGAATGAAAGTGAGATTGAGAGAGAATGGCCTACTTTTTGTGAGCTGGGTGTCAGTGGTGATGTGGTGAAGACAGTTATAATCAGAGAAAAAGCTGGGTTTCAAACAATGTGGCCTGAGTATACAGAATGAACAGGATTCATGTGGATGCTGAAAGCAGAGAAGAAAGAAGTACAGGAAGGGATGAGGCTGGGGGACTGTGGAGATAAACTGGATAAGCAGTGACAAGGATAGGCAAAAGATTCCTGGCTTGAGGGTCAAGCAGGTTTGTGGACTGGATCTGTGCACAGGGAGCAACACCAGGTGGGCAGCAATCCACCACTCTTTGACTATGAGGGAAATGGGAAGAAGCTACAGAATGTCTTTCAATTCAGAACTACACTGTGATGAATGAATTTATCTGTTGTATTGAGATAGAACAGAATGGAAGCCTGAGCAGTTGAAGAGCTGACAGGTTGTGCTTTTGCAGGCTGACACACAGAATATCTGCTTATGGATATTTGAACATAGAGACTTGCAGTGGGTGCAGGTCTCTGTACCAAGATAATTACAGTAGAATAGGAAGGAACCAAATAGAAGGGAAAGAACAAACTCTCTTTAGTCTTAGTGCAGTAAAAATCCCTGAGGTGTTTGAACTGAATTGCCTAGACTAGCTTATACCCATATAAGGAATTGTTGACTAGCTTATACCCATATAAGGAATATAAAATACACACTTCAACAAAACTGCACCATATCCCTTACCTTGATATGTCCCAAATTGCTTATATATAACACTAAAAGACCTGATCTGCATGGTGCTCAGGCTTTGGGAATTACCTTTCTCATCCTTGGTAACATTAACAAACTTACTTCCAGATCCTGGTGTTTTTATCACCATTTATTACTACATTTTTTTACTTCAGTCTTCATTGTGACTGAGGAAGGCAAGGTGACATGCAAAGCAGGATTCACTGGTATTCCTTTCCTTTATGTCCACCACATAACCCTGTACCTGGGACAGAGATAGTAAGTACACTTATTTGACTTAAGGGGTTACTTTTCCCTTAATGCAGTCATTAATTACAACTCACCAGCAACATCTTCAGGATAGCTACCAGTGTAGCATTACCTCTATTCCTTTCCCTATATCTATAAAACATTTGAACCTAAGGGCACTGCCATAATTGTGTCTCTAGACTTATAAAAGCAATCCTGAAGACAAAAAAGGAAGGGAGAGGGGCAGAGGGTCCAGAGGCAATCTGCAGTCCCTGCTTGCTCTGCAGCTTGTACTTCTGTAGTGACTGTGGTCCTCATCCCTGAAAATCCACTCTCATGATCAGCAAAAAATAAAAATTTTGAATCTGGTTGAGCTTCCAAGGAGAATGTATGAGGACAATCTGTGCAGAAGGCACTTGCTGTACCCATCAGCACTGGACTGTCCTATGAGTGTAGACACCTTCAGTTACCTGCACCCACAGAGCATCACAATCTACCCTGGGGGGTGATTTCCTCCATCAATCAGAGTGCACTACCCAACTAATTTCTAGGCTATCAGATTGAACCAAAATGAGCTTAAATTTTGGGGTAAGTGGGGCTTAGGAAGTGGCAGTCATCCCCCCATGCACATGGTCTTATAGCCTGAGGGCAGAGCTCCCCCCTCATCCCAGGCCAGTGGTCCCTTTTGCAAAGTAAGAAACCTCCAGTTCAGTGGAAATGCCCTGGAAACACAAAGCAGATGGTAGAGAAATGTTGAAGGCCCCCAAGCTGTGTCTGGTTGTTGGAATAACGTGATTGGTCTAAGACCCTCAATGGCAGGGGGAGTTTTATATAGGTAAGGTACTGAGGAAACTCAAAGAGTGTTTGCTTTCTTTTTCATTCCCAATATATGTTGCTCTAGCATGTCAAGATCTCATTCAAGACACAGGAACTTCACCCACTCCAGTTTGTAAAACCAAATCTTCTTCCTACTCTGTCACTCCCAGGCAATCTATGTGGGTTCAAATCCTGCTCTTTCCACGGTTTATTTCATTATCCAGTGCTTTTATGAATAGAAGGCAATTCCAGAGTATATTCTTGGGTGGGACCAGTGATCTCCTACATTGTGCAGATGGCCATCCTCAACAGAAAGCTGGCTTTAAACTTCTGATTTGGATGGATTACATGATCCCCATAGATATCAAAACCCAAGAATGCAAGAGTTCTTTATAGGAAATGCATGGTATTTGCATATAAAGTATGCATGCTGTTCTGTGTACTTTAAACTATTTCTAGATTGCCTGTAATATCCAGTACAACATAAATGCTCTGGAAAAAATATTAGGCAGTATGGAAAAAAAAAGTATCAATTTATTTAGGACACATAGAATTATTAGTGAATATTTTACATCTAATTTGTTTGAAAATGAGGTTGTGAAACCTGCAGATGCAGAGTCACAGCTGTATCCTAAACACCTGAGAGGAATAAATGTCTAAATATTGGAAGTTGGCCAAATCAAGCGTGGCTACCCCAGCCTAAGTGAAGTGGGGCTTACTTCCTTCACACTCCAGTGTTATGGGTGATGCAATTAAATTTACCACTTATGTAACCTGTAACAGTATTCTACTATTTCCTTGCAAATTGCTCACAACAATGTGGCTCTTTCTGTCATTTTTCTTATGAGGTACATAATCCATGCAAAATATTGAGGTAAAAAAGATTAATGATATTTAAGATAAATTAGTTTAAAATGTGTATTCATTCTAAATTGAATTCATTGGTCACAAAAAAAATCTCAAAAATAAACTAATAGTTCATTTGATTTAAAGGAGTCAAAATATGTAACACCAGATAATATATCAGGATATCTGATATATACAAATCATGTGAAACTAAGCACATTTTTCAAGTCCCTGTTTTCATCTTAAAAAAAAAAAAAACAAGTATCATATAAACACATCCTGAACTTCCATGAAAATCTGTAAGGATTGATCAAGCATTTATCCATCTCTAGATGCCACATTCAGTTATAGCCAGTTTAAGGGAGCGTAGTCACTGAAAATAATTTAGGAGGTTTGAATTAACAGAGTGAATAAGCACCACTGTATACAAAAGCTGTCAGGTATGACAGAGTGGTCCTTCAAAACAGGTAACAACTTCATGTTCCCTTCACTATGTAAATAATTTGGGGACCATTGCCTAACACTGTGAGCCCTATGAACCTCTCTTTCTGTGATAGTTGGATCACATATTTTTTCATCATTCTCTCCCTCAAATAGTTTACACTTTAAAAGGGAGAATTGAAAATGATTTGAGCCTTGCAAATCTAGGATTGTAGCCATTCTGGAATTGGTTTGCTTATTCTCTGTGGTGTCCAAGAGAAGTTTCAGGCCTGAGTGGTATTCTTTCAGCTGGGATATTTAACCATATAATGTCCTCCTTCGTGCTCTAACACTTAATTCCTCCATGGAAGTCACTGACATTGTAAAGTAAGTACAAAGTTCTGTAAGTGAAAATAAGTGGACCCTGGGTTATAAAACAGAGGATATGATCACAAAGCCTGCTTGCTTAAGAGAAATGATGAGATCCCACAAAGATATCAGCTATATAATAAAACTTGGTGTACAGGCTGATATGATGTGTGGTAAACTGAAAATCTCATAGGCTAGTAAAAATTCCTTTCAGGACAACATTTACATGAGAGCTAACTATACAACTTTCATGCATGTTATGATCTGCAGACCCAGCCTTGACCTTTGACCATCTTCAGTTTAACCAAGCCATTCTTTGAACTGATGGAACCAGCTTTTTCATACATAGAAGCAGGGACCCAGTCTTGGAATTATACAACATACTGAAATATCAGCTGTCAAAAGCATGATCCATGTTGCATCTTCCATATTTCAAGATAATTGAATCCTAAAGTGAACATTGACCTCCATAATACAACATAATTCTATGTCTGACACCTTCAAGTCAGGTTTAATGTGTCTGATATCTACCCATATTTAACCTTATCAAGTAGTGAGATATCTGTCCTACTCAACAGAATTCCCTTGGTCTTGTAGGTCTTTCCTTTCACATTGCTACCAATCATTCATTACAAAGACTAAAAGCACACTACCTGAAAAAAAAGTGGCAGAACAACAACAGAATTCAGAAGCTCAAGGTGGAAGTTGTCAGATTGGATAGAGCAAAATATAAGAAGAATAAACCTCTAAAAGCTGTTTTCAAGGCTTATTTCTTGTGATATTGCAGAAGATGTAAATATGTTTCATAAAAGTATGTGTAAGGAAGGTTTAGGTACCAATAGAGAATCATTTTATACATTTACTGAACTGTCATAAAAACTACCCATAGACCAAGATGTTATACAACTTGTCTCCACCCATCTGATGTCCACACATAATTTTAATTTATTTTCAATTCCTGGATTTACAAAATAAAGAAAACATGTTATGAATGGAGATGTTTGAATGTGAGTAGGACATTTCATATTTCCTAAATGATTCACTTGTTAGATATGATTATTCTGTTAAGGTAATATCACAATTTTCTTACAAAAGATGTTTACTAAAGCATGGAAATTTCACAATGACAATTTTACTTTAAATGTATAAAGAAGATGTGTATTACAACTTACTCATAATCCATTAAAATATTCTTGCTTCCATCTATTAAATTAATTTATGATCCATCAATGTAACATATGCAAACTTTGGGAAAATGATTTTTTTTGTATACTTTGGAATAAAGAATCAGAGACATAGAGTGTGTGTAGTTCAAAATTATTTTGCAGGTAGACACAGTGGTATATGTCTGCAATCCCAGTGACTTGGATGCTGAGACAAGATAATCTCAAATTTTAGGTCAGTTTTCACAAATTTTGGGACTGTATCATAAAAATAAAATGTCTGGGACTATTGCTCAGTGGTAGAGAACCCTGATTTCATTGACCACTTTCATAACATGGTGTAAATTTAAAAATTCTACTGTCTGGTAGCCCTTTATGAAGAAACTCATATTCAGATGGAATATTCTTTTCTTCTATCCACCAGTCCATCTGTGCATCCATCCTTTTAAGAATTCATATTTTGAGAGTTGTATTTGAATTGAACAATTTTCTTCCTGGTTTCTCATATCTAAACAATGAACTCAGTGTAGTGAATTCACTGAAATATTTCTTTCTATCACTGATCTGCTAAAATTTAGAATTAGACATTCTTTTGTGATTAGAGTTGATGTGGGCTTGAGTAGTGTGAAAACAGTTTCACTGACACTTAGCCCATTCTCTATCCCTGGCTTTCTTTATACATAAGGCATGTTCTGCCCATTTTGATATCCTGTATCCTGCAGTTGCCACTCAGTGACAGTATTTTTCCAATCAAGGAATCTCAGCATTGATTTGACATAAGTACCTCCATCCAAGGACACAGAAGAAATTGTTATTCATTTACAAGTCTCCAAGTCAAATTCCTGGAAATAAAAACTGCCCTTGTGAGTAAAAGGGAACTGGATTGATACACTGTTATAGTCAAGCCTCATATCTTTTCCACAAATTGTTACTGTACTGATTACCACTGTGATAAAAGCATATATCACTCTATCAAAAGGAAGTATTCTTTTCCACAAATTGTTGTTACTGTACTGATTACCACTGTGATGAAAGCATATATAGCTCTAACAAAAGGAAGAAGTATTCATACATACTGAGATTGGAGATGTTGATATCATCAGGAGGGTACACCTGGAAAAAGGCAGTGAGGATATCATACCATTTTATTTTTGGATCACATTAAACAACTCATTTTCTCTCTGTTTTACATTTTCTGTGCATGGATTGATCACAGTTTTGAGCACCTATTCAGTGACAGGGATCTCAAATGTTACCTTGTGTGGAACACATGATACACTATAGTCCATGTGGTAAAGATAAAGGCATTGATGAGAAGAAGTCATATTTACAAACTTGCAAGATTAAATCTCAAGGTTATTCTTCTATTCAATAAAATATGTATTTGAGCATTGTGATATCTGATTATTTTAGTATTAATTTAATTAAAGACCTACAAAAAATATGCAGATAAGATTATTTTTACTTTTCTCCATGAATTTCTGAAGTCCATACTTTGAGTTAACACCATTATTCATCCAGTTAATTTGTTTCACACATATCCCAACATTTATATCCAAATATATGCACATTTAGATTACATCATGCATTAGGAAAGTAAAATTTATGTAGATGAGTGTTTTTTATTTTTTGTAGTTGTAGTTGGACAGCAGGCCTTCACTTTATTCATTTATTTATATGCAGTGCTGAGAACTGAACCTAGTGCCTTACACATGCTATGTAGCACTCTACCACTGAGCTAAGGCCCCAGCCCCCATAGATAAGAGTTTTGAACACAGAACTAAAATATGACACACAGAACTTAACTGAATATAAACATCTTAATGAGCTTCATTGTGATAAAATTCAAGTATTCTAAAATTCATCAACTATAGTTGTACAGTTCAACTCATATATTCTCAGATTTGTGAAACTATCACATATAAATTTATGAAAAAAGGCTATTATTTAAAGAAACTTGTACTTTGCTTATCTATCCCTAACAGTATGCACTCAAATGGGAATCAGTTCCTTTCACTTTTTATAGATTTTTGTGTTCTGCCATTATATATAAAACAATGATGAGGTCTAATTGTTCTCATAAGCACCATCACAATGTGTGAAAGATTCCAAATTGCAAGGGAGTTGGGGTTCTACCCATTAAATTCATGGACACAGAATATAGGACCAGTAATGGGAACCTAGGTTTATGGGAAAATATTTTGACAAACCAGTAAAATATCTTTCCAATGGGCAACTGACAGGAGATGGAGCCATGGGTCCTTGAAGTAATGTTCCCATTTAACTGAGTTGACTAATAAATGGATGAAGCAGGCCTGAATTAAATACAAATAAATTTTAAAGTTTTACTGTATGATGAATTTTTCTAATTGCTTTTAAATCCTTATGACCATTTTCAGAGAATAACTATTGTGTTATATCTGTTTATTTATTTATGTTTACTGTTCTAAGAATTGAACCAATGGCCTCAAGCACTCTAGGCAAGTCCTCAACCACTGAGCTATGCTTTTAGTCCCTAGGAAGAATTTCAATGGTTGTCTATGTTCGGTTTTCAAAATTTTTGATCAATACATTGGTGTGTGGTTTTTTAAAGGTACTCCACATGTAAAGCCAGAAGTCTAAGTAGAAATTGGAAGGTGACTCAGTGACTTTTAAATTGCTTATAATTTTCACATAGTAATAACCCATTATAAAACATAAAATTCCAGTTGTTAGTATCCTGTAATAGAATCACACTTCTTATACACATTACTCTATGAAGATTCTACCACTAATTGTGTCACTATATTTACAATTTTATTTTAAATACTAGGGTAGTCACCACATATTCATAATTGGGTAAAATTGGTGCAAGTGTTGAAAGATGAACCTCAACATAAATTAGAAGAACTGTTTAAAATTATACAATATAATAAGAGATAGGAATAAAAATTGTCATTATCTATAAAATTAATTTGCTGGATATTGCTGAGAAAAAACAAACATGAAATAAAATTGTGAATATAGTGAAAGTGGATTCATGCTTTCTGGGTATGTTCTTTCCTTTGTGCCATGTAAGGCTAAATTCTATTTTTGGGTAAAATCATAAATATTGAAATAATTTTAGTAAAATAAAATTTATGTTGAGTGCTCACTATTGCTATGCTTTTTGTCTCATGAACTTAATTTTTCACCTCTTTTTACAATTATCAGATCAAAAGAGGCACTTATATTTTTAACATTACTACATTTCTCTCCTGATGTATCTGGAAAGAGAAGAGGGTGTCGTCATCTGAGCACTGATATTTTCAAATTGCCTCAGTTAACAGGGTGAACTGACTGGGCTTGCTCAGGCAACTCCATGAAACATGGCTGTGAGTACCCACAACTACTGGGGACTGGCATTCACTCCATGTGAGGCCTGTGATTCACATACACTTTGAAGAAAACTCCAGTCTCTTCTCATCAACATAAGACACTCTCAATCTATGACATTTTTGCTCTGCTTTGCAAAGATGCAAACACATTTAAAAATTTTAACTCTAAAATTCAGAAATCTCCACTTTTCAAATATATTTGAATTCATTCACATTGATAGTGGTTCCAAGCTATAAAATATTGTTGTAATTTTCTGAATGGAATCAGGCAGCTTCTTTCTAAATGATGATAGTTGAGTATTTTTTCTCATCAGAAATTTTCTTCCAAAGAATTATCCTTGAATAACATAATCATATGATGAGAATATGCTTTGCTTTCTGATTGGTCACAGTGTTGAAAGAAAACCTTAGCCATTGAACTACCTGTAAATCCAGGATAGTGTATTAGTGCATTTTATTTATGAAATGTTTTTGAGTACATTTATGAAAGGTGTTATACAGATGCATAGTACTACTTTTAGAGTAAATTTTGTTGAAACTCTAAGACAAGTCATGTGATTTTATTAGTGTAACATTTATTTCAATGTTGTGAAGGAGAGTATAACCACCTTCAAAAATATTAATTTAACATTAAATGGGGTTAAAGCTAATGTGGAATTTTGAAGACAATAAATTTTACTCTTCTATCTAAACAAGATGGACTGTAATATGATTTCTTGGTAATTTATCTGTGAAAATTCTGTAATGATCTTATAATTCAATAATGGTAGGACCAGTTGATACATAATTTACAGTCATTCCCCTTATCCTAAATGCCAGCAAAATGGATTTGCTATTCAGGTGTTTTACTTTTCAATTTACTATGTGTTAAATTTGAAAGTTAAACCAATATTATAAAAAGGTAAACACTTTTCACTATCATTGTATTAAAAATAAACCTCAAGTGAATTATATTTGGGGGAAATATGATTTTATCATGACACTCAAAAAAAGTTACAGTAAAACCATCAATATTGGAAGATGTTTGATGTGCAACAATAACATGCCATTTGGTTTTGCACTCATGGTAACTGTCAGTAGAATTTCAACCAGTTAGCATTTGGAGCAATACTATAACCATTACAAGGAATGGGAAATCTTGCATCAACATTAGCTAAACTTCCCACAGCAGTGCAATTCCTTATTTTTAAAAGAGTTTTCATCTGTTCTCTATAATAAACTGTAAACATACCTAATATTATCAATGTCACTTGATGCTTCTCCAAGACAATATTATGAAAAAAATAATAAATATGATTGCAAAAACATTTAGCAAAGATATTCCATAGCTTAACTAAAATATACAACACTCATTTCCACCCAGATGGTCAAAACAACTACATCTACTGTGGGAATATATTTGATTGCAACTGAAATACATGCGTGGTTGTCAAAAAGTTCTAAACAAAACTTGATTTTTTCAAAAAATAATTGATTTGGTTAATATGTGTCTGTGTAGGCAGAGACATGAAGTAATTTAGAGTTATGTATGGAGTCATCAGAAAATAAAAATAATAACTTCCAATTACCTGCTGAAACTACATAAGGAACTGAAACAATAGCTTTGTATTTATTTTCCAAATTAATACTCATTATTATTCAAGTGGGAAACAAATAGGAAATCTGAATCCTATAAAAGTTAAGCAAATTGTACACAATTTTAAAAATTAAGCTATAATGGTTGGGTTGTTTCCAATCACAGGCAAAACTCAATGATTATAAAAGCCTTAAAAATGTGAGTCTATTCTTTCATATAAAAAATTAGTAAAAGTAGGGAGTCCAGGGCCAGAACAACAGCTTAAGGGTGGCTATGAAATATTCTACCATGCTCTTTTTCTGCCCCATTCCACCTGGCTTGCTCACATGCTCACTGCTGTATAATTCAGAAGGGCTACCATATCTAGAAGCATCTAACCTATAAACTGAACTCCCCCAACAAGAAAAGGGAGGAGTGATAAAAAAGCCATATAATCCTCACAGGTGGGAGGAAAACCAGGAAAATGAAGGATGCCCTGATACAATTTTCATAGATGAGGCATCATCACATATGTTCTGCAAAGAACCAGATAGCAAAGAGCAAGTGTTTGCAGGCTTCATGGCCTCTTCTACAACTGTTTAACTCTGCTCATAGATTTGGAAAGCAAAGATGAATGTTTCCAACAAAGGTCGTGACAATGGTGAAATTATTTTGTTGATGTTAGTTCAAGAAACTATTAGAGGTTTTTTTTTTCAAGATGGTGGACTAAAGGGCAGCTGCATTTCATGTTCTCCAGGACTCAGGATTCAAAAGAGGAGATAGTGAGAGACTTGGGGCCAACTCAAAGCCGCCGGGTGAGTCTCTCCCATTGGGGAGGCCTCCTGGATGGGGTGGTAGCCCCGGAATGCAAGGAACTTTGTGAAGTAGAGTTGCCTGGTGAGACACTCCTCCCCCCGCTGGAGTGGTAAACTTGGATAGTGGGAAACTTTTCAGAGGAGGCCACACAGCACAGTGCTTGGTTTTGGAGCAACCTGCCGGGGCTCCAGCGGCTGCCAGAGGAATAGCTGGGCGGCAAGCTATTTGGACTCAGCAACCTCCTGAACAATGGGGGGGGCTGTCCTGAGTAGGTGGAGGTGCGCAGTGAGTTGCTTGGTCTCCAAGCGCCCACACAGAACACCAGGTGGCTCCCTGGAGGAAGAGGCAAGCAGCGGGTCACTGGGGCTCGGAACATATGTATGAGGCTCCAGGTGGCTGCTCAGAGGAGGGGTCGCATAGCCAGGTGATTAGGTGCAAAGCATGATCCGGTCCGGGGACGTAGGCGCCCTTTGTTGAAAGAGCTACACAGAGACAAGCTGAGGGGCAGAGCGAAGGTTCCAGGACTGCGGGCAGCTTCTCTAAGGAGGGACAACCTAAGGAGACTTGTCTGGGAAGGGTGAGGCTCTCAAGACCAGGCAGTAGGTCCGGACCCTTAGGAACATTGCCTGGGAAGGCTGCCTTGCCCAGGCAGCAAGATACCCTTCTCCCCACTGGAGCTGTGAACACGGAAAGCGGGGAACTTTGCATAGGAGGCTGTGCAGCACAACGCTTGGTTTCAGAGCAACCTGCCGGGGCTCCGGCAGCTGACAGAGGAAGAGCTGGGTGATGGGTCACTGGGGCTTGGAACATATGTACGAGGCTTCAGGTGGCTGCTCAGAGGAGGGGTTGCATAGCCAGATGATTAGGTGCAAAGCACAGTCCGGTCCTGGGACCTAGGCGCCTTTTGTTGAAAGAGTTACACAGAGACAAGCTGAGGGGTGGAGCGAAGGTTCCAGGACTGTGGGCAGCTTCTCTGAGAAGGGGCTACCTAAGGGGACTCGTCTGTGAAGGGCAGGGCTCCCAGGCCCAGGAGGTAGGTCCGGGCCCCTGGGAAAGTTGCCTGGGAAGGCTGCCCTGCCCAGGTGGTAGTTGTGGACTGAGGGGAACCTCTAGGAGGGGAACTGACCAGCGAAAATTCCCGTTCAGGTGAGTCTTCGCGAACAGGTGAGGTTTTCCCACAAGGATGGTAAAACCAGAGACACAGGCACAAACAGGCCTTGCCTCAGCCTGCAGCCTAGATGCCCTTTGGATGACCATTGGTCAACAAGAAGAGGCACCTCTGCCCACTAGCAGGGAATATAACCCACCTGAAGATCACCACCCCTAGAGAGGCAGCTTCCTTGGGGAGCACTGCAGTATCAACTTCCTCTAAGACTTCAGGCTACTGAAGGATAAGAGGGGATACACTACCAATCTTCAGGGACATTATAAGTCAATAGAGGAAATCTGCAACATCTCAGCAGTCCACTGATACCTGAATGACATGAGAAAACAAGGGAAGAAAGTGCCTCAAACAAATCTGGATGTTACATCAATAAAATCCAATGACAGCATGGCAGAAGAAATGTCAGAAAGGGAGTTCAGAATGTACATAATTAACAAGAAAAGGGAAGGAAATGATGAAATGAAAGAGCAAATGCAGGCATTGAATGAACGCACCAAATGACTGTTAAAAGAGCAAATACAGGAAGCAAAAGACCATTTCAATAAAAAGTTAGAGATATTGAAAAAAAAAAACAAATCCTTGAAATGAAGGAAACAATAAACCAAATTAAGAACTCCATAGAAAGCACAACCAATAGGATAGAACACCTGGAAGACAGAACCTCAGATATTGAAGACAAAATATTTAACCTCGAAATCAAAGTTGAACAGAGAAGATGGTAAGAAATCATGAACAGAATCTCCAAGAACTATGGGATATCATGAAAAGGCCAAATTTGAGAATTATTGGGATTGAGGAAGGCTTAGAGAAACAAACCAAAGGAATGAACAACCTATTCAATGAGATAATTTCAGAAAATTTCCCAAATCTGAAGAATGAAATGGAAAATCAAGTTCAAGAGGCTTATAGGACTCCACATACACAAAATTACAACAGACCCACACCAAGGCACATTATAATGAAAACACCTAACATACAAAATAAAGACAGAATCTTAAAGGCTTTGAAAGAAAAGAAACAAATTACATTCAAGAGGAAACCAATACGGATATCAGCAGATTTTTCAATCCAGACCTTAAAAGCTAGAAGGGCCTGGAATAACATTTTTTAAGCCCTAAATGTTTATACCCAGCAAAACTTACCTTCAGATTTGACGATGAAATAAAATTCTTCCATGATAAACAAAAGCTAAAAGAATATACAAAAAGAAATCCAGCATTACAGAACATTCTAAGCAAAATATTCAATGAAGAAGAGATGAAAAACAAAGAAGCAAATCAGCAAAGGGAGGAGCTATCCTAAAGGAACTCTCAAATAAAGAGGAACCAAGTCGTGTCAAAAATAAACAAATAAATGAATAAAATGAGTCAAATGACCGGGAATACAAATCATATCTCAATAATAACCCTGAATATTAATGGCCTGAATTCATCAATCAAAAAACATAGACTGGCAGATTGGATAAAAAAGAAAGATCCAACAATATGTTGCCTGCAAGAGACTCACCTGATAGAAAGAGATACCCAGAGACTAAAGGTGAAAGGATGAAAAAAACCATACCATGCACATGGACCCAGCAAAAAAGCTGGGATATCCATCATCATTTCAAATAAAGAGGATTTCAAGCCAAAGATGGTCAGAAGGGATAAAGAAGGACATTTCATACTGCTTAAGGGAACCATAAATCAGCAAGGCATAACAATCATAAATATCTATGCCCCAAACAGTGGCTCAACCATGTATGTCAAACAAATCCTTCTCAAACTCAGAAACCAAATAGAACATAATACAATAATACTAGGTGATTTCAACACACCTCTCTCACCACTGGACAGATCTTCCAAACAAAAATTGAACAAAGAAGCCATAGAACTCAATAACACAATCAATAATTTAGACATAACAGACATTTATAGAATATACCATCCAATGAAGAGTGAATACACTTTCTTCTCAGCAGCACATGGATCCTTCTCTAAAATAGATCATATATTATGCCACAAAGCTAATGTTAGCAAATACAAGAAGATAGAGACACTACCTTGTATTCTATCAGATCATAATGGATTGAAGCTAGAAATAAATGAAAGAGTAAAAAACAGAAACTACTCCAACACCTGGAGATTAAACAATATGCTATTATATGATGAATGGATAACAGAAGATATTAGGAAGAAAATTAAAAAATTCTTAGAGGTAAATGAGAACAAAGAAACATCATATTAAAATCTCTGGGACACTATGAAAGCAGTACTTAGAGGAAAATTTATTTCATGGAGGGCATTTAATAAAAGAAGTAAAACTCAACAAATAAACGACCTAACACTACAGCTCAAAGCCCTAGAAAAAGAAGAACAGACCGACACCAAAAGTAGTAGAAGACAGGAAATAGTTAAACTCTGAGCTGAAATCAACAAAATTGAAACAAAAGAAACAATAAAAAAATCGACATAAAAAATAGTTGGTTCTTCAGAAAAATAAACAAAATTGATAGACCCTTGGCCACACTAAAAAAAGAAGACGAGAGAAAACCCAAATCACCAGAATTCGGAATGAACAAGGAAATATCAAAACAGAAACGATTGAAATACAAAACATAATTAGAAGCTATTTTGAAAATCTATACTCCAACAAAATAGAAAATTTTGAAGATATCAACAAGTTTCTAGAGACATATGAATTGCCTAAACTAAATGAGGAGGACATACACAATTTAAATAGACCAATTTCAAGTAATAAAATAGAAGAAGTCATCAAAAGCCTACGAACAAAGAAAAGTCCAGGACCAATACTTTCCAAAGTATTCCATGAAATAGAAGAGGAGGAAACTCTCCCAAACTCACTCTTTGAAGCCAATATCACCCTGATACCTAAACTAGACAGAGACACATCAAGGAAAGAAAATTTTAGACCAAGATCCATAATGAATTATCCATAATGAACATCGATGCAAAAATTCTGAACAAAATTTTAGCAAATCGCATACAAAAACATATTAAAAAGATAGTGCACCATGCTCAAGTGGGTTTCATCCCAGGGATGTAAGGTTGGTTCAACATCAGGAAATCAATAAATGTAATTCACCATATCAACAGACTTAGAGTCAAGAATCTCATGATTATTTCAATAGATGCAGAAAAAGCATTTGATAAAATACAGCACCCCTTCATGCTCAAAACACTAGAAAAAACAGGCCTAGTGGGAACGTTCCTTAACATTGTAAAGGCCATCTACGCTAAGCCCATGGCTAATATCATTCTTAATGGTGAAAAACTGAAAGCATTCCCCCTAAAATCTGGAACATGGCAGGGATGCCCTCTCTCACCACTCCTGTTGAATATCGTCCTTGAATCTCTAGCCAGAGCAATTAGACAGACCAAAAAAATTAAAGGGATATGAATAGGAAAAGAAGAACTCAAACTATCCCTATTTGCTGATGATATGATTATATACTTAGAGGAACCAGGAAATTCCACCAGAAAACTCTTAGAACTCATAAGTGAATTTAGTAAAGTAGCGGGATATAAGATCAATGCTCATAAATCTAGTGCATCTTTATACATAAATGATGAATCTTCAGAAAGAGAAGTTAGGAAAACTACCCCATTCACAATAGCATCAAAAAAAAATAAAATACTTAAGAATCAATCTCACAAAAGAGGTGAAAGACCTCTACAATGAGAACTAAAGAACACTAAAGAAAGAAATTAAAGAAAACCTTAGAAGATAGAAAGATCTCCCATGTTCCTGGATATGCAGAATTAATATTGATGAAATGGCCATACTACCAAAAGTGCTATACAGATTCGATGCAATTCCAATTACAATCCCAATGACTTACATTAAAGAAATAGAAAAATCAATCTTGAAATTCATCTGGAAGAATAAGAAACCCAGAATTGCTAAAGCAATCCTTCGCAGGAAAAATGAAGCAGGGGGTATTGTAATACCAGAACTTCAACTATACTACAAAGCAATAGTAACAAAAACGACATGGTATTGGTACCAAAATAGACAGATAGATCAATGGTACAAAATAGAGGACACAGACACAAACCCAAATAAATATAATTTTCTCATACTAGACAAAGAGGCCAAAAATATGCAATAGAGGAAAGATAACCTCTTCAACAAATGGTGCTGGGAAAATTGGAAATCCATATGCAACAGAATGAAACTAAACCCATATCTCTCACCATGCACAAAACTAAACTCAAAATAGATTAAGGACCTTGGAAACAGACCAGGGACCTTGCATTTTATAGAAGAAAAAGTAGGTCCAGTTCTTCAACATGTCGGCTTAGGACCACACTTCCTCAACAGGACTCCCATAGCACAAGAAATAAAAGCAAGAATCAACAACTGGGATAGATTCAAACTAAAAAGCTTTCTCTCAGCAAAGGAAACTATCAGCAATGTGAAGAATGAGCCTACAGAGTGTGAGAAAATCTTTGCCAATCATACTTCAGATAGAGCACTAATCTCCAGAATTTATAAAGAACTCAAAAAACTCAACACCAAGACTACAAATAACCCAATCAACAAATGGTCTAAGGAAATGAACAGACACTTCACAGAAGAAGACCTACAAACAATCAACAAGCATATGGAAAAATGTTCAACATCTCTAGTAATATGAGAAATGAAAATCAAAACTACCCTAAGATTACATCTCACCCCAATCAGAATGGCGATTATCAAGAATACAAGCAACAACAGGTGTTGGCGAGGATGTGGGGAAAAAGGTATACTCATACACTGCTGGTGGGGTTGCAAATTAGTGCAGCTACTCTCAAGGCAGTATGGAGATTCCTTAGAAAACTTGGAATAGAACTACCATTTGACCCAGCTATCCCACTCCTTGGCCTATACCCAAAGGACTTAAAATCAGCATACTACAGAGATACAGCCACATCAATGTTCATTGCCGCTCAATTCACCATAGTCAGATTGTGGAACCAACCTAGATGCCCTTCAGTTGATGAATGGATAAAGAAACCATGGCATATATATACAATGGAATATTACTCAGCCAAGAAGAATGATAAAATTATGGCATTTGCAGGCAAATGGATGAAATTGGAGAATATCATGCTAAGTGAGATAAGCCAATCTCAAAAAACCAAAGGAAGAATGATCTCACTGATAAGTGGATGATGATACATAATTGGGCATGGGAGGGATTAATTTTAGGGTTAGAGTGAGGGTTAGGAAGGGGGGCAAGAATGGGGGAAGGAAGGACTGTACAGAGGGAAAAGAGGGATGGGAGAGGCGGGGGGAAGTGGAAAATAACAGAATGAATCAACCAACATCAACCTATGTAAATTTAAGATTACACAAATGGTATGCCTTTACTCTATGTACAGAGAAACAGCATGTATCCCATTTGTTTACAATAAAAAATAAATTAAAAAAGAAACTATTAGAAAGCAAACTTTTATTTTGTATATTTTATTACCCTCAAGTCACCTGTAGTTGTGAAAGTTATTTTCTTAATCCATTTGTGAACAAGTGTCCAAAGTTTTTAAAACATTATGAAGAAAGGCACTGCTGAAGTAGTAGTGAAATGAATGCTGTGAGATGAGTTGTAAGTTATGCAGGTTTTAAAGATATTATTTGACCATGCATGGTGGCAAACATCTGTAATATCTGTGCCTCAAGAAGCTGAGGCAGGAGGATCACAAGTTCATAAAAATTTTTTGGTATGTTTCTTGGTATGGGACTGGGAGTGAGAAGAACATTTTCTTGCTTCTTGTCCTTGCCTTACACATTAACTTTGTGTATTTTTTCTAGATAGGGATTTAACCTAGGTAGCTGCAGTGTTGCCACAGAGTACTGGAGTTAATTCAACTTTAATATTTTATGCCCTGGTGCCTCCATTGTACAACTATGCATATGTTTGGGTTATAAAACACAGGTTTATTTGAACACAAACATGTGATACTGCAACAATCTGATACCATGGAGGTAGCATATACTGTGTGGAGACACCATATGAAGGCATGATTGGTGTCCACAGAAGGATGGAAAATTTCATCATAAGAGGCTGAGTAGTGTGCCCAAGGTACATACTGTGATGTGTCAGAGCCAGCATTTGAATCCAGGCAGCCTGATCTCCAAGTTCACATTCTTAGCTACCATTTTGCATTGCCTCTTTCCAATGTTTACTTATTGTATATTCATAGAGAGGTTAAGAAGAATAGTAAGATAACAAAATTATGATAAATCAGGGATATTTTACATAAAAATTAAGAAAGTGTGCTCAAAATTTAATCACTAGTTACTTTTAAAAAATTCTGTGACTGCCACAATTTTTATTTTTTCACAAGACCAAAGAGAAGATTAAATTGTACCTAGGACATTTACAGTTTATTCAAATTCATCGTGTGTAGTAGATGAAGGCCAAGCACTAAACAACAGACAGTCTACTCACAATTATCAGAGATAAGCAAAAGGCAGGTTTCCATTGCCTCCTTTCTCTTCAAGTTTAATTAACATGAGTACTGTTTCACATTAATCTATACAGGTAAAATTCTTAAATTTAACTGACATTTAACTCAGTAAGTTTATTCTGTATAGAGCAGCTTAAAACCAGATTATGATTTCTCTTTATTTGTTCATTTTAACATTAAGAAAAAGTTTTAATAAATGTATTGAAAGTGACTAGTTGTTCAAAGTGCTTGGCATGATAGGTTTTAGACAGAATGCCAAATTCTACAAAGCACAGGTAAATTATAATTTAAATCACTAACTTAAGTAATAATGGTTTCTCAATGATTTTATAGAATAAAAAAATAGATGTTAAAAAGATCTCAAACACTGCCTTCAAAAAGGTGATTTTCTAAATACTAAAATAACTCAGCACAGGTCATTCTCAAAATCAGCTTATTCATTGTTATATAAAAATTTACACATTGTATATATCACCACATTACATAATTTATCTCTGATTTTTAATAATTTTCCTCTTTTAATAATGAATGGGAAAGTCTAGACTGAAAACTGAAAGGTTCACACTCTCAAAAGTTAAGAAAGTTCTAAGGATGCCTCCTCATTTATAACCTTCCAAGGTAAAACAGTGCAATCATCAGCAAGTACTGAAAGCAAGCTTTAAAAAGTAAAAAAAAAAAAAAAATCATGCTGTGTGAAGCATGAACTAGTGCTGCTATGGTTGTCTGGTCCTAAACTTTCTACTCTGTCCACAGCATACTTTTTCCCATGGGGCTTTCCAATTTATAACTTTGATGAGGGTGAAGCTGGACCTTTTCCCAACAAGACTGTGGAGCTGAGTTTGTTATGTTCAGGTTTTACCCAAAGGTGATGAATTCTGTAAAACAGGCTCCCCAAGTCCCTTGCTCTCTGCTTCTCATTTTTGTTCCTCATGTCTCCTGTTTTGCCTCTCCATTGTAGATTCTTATTTATTCCTTTTGTGCTGAATTCACTTCCTATTGACTCAAGGTTGCTCAACAGGAATGAAATCAACTGAAATGGGTAACTGCATTGTACCAGCTCCCCTGATGCCTCCTCCCCATTTGAACTCTTGTGGCATTTTATTTCTGTCATTTTCTAAATGTGACAGATTCTTGAAGCTTGCATCTTTTCTCTTTAGAATACCAATTGGAGAAGCTTGTCCACAAACATGGTTTCAAGTACTCCCTTCACACTAATGAATCCCACTTCTTTGTATCCAATCACAGCTTTCCAGTGAGCTCCAGACCTGTGTACATGCAAATGTCCAGTCAGGCTTTCTGCATATGGTTTTCATAGGTGTCTCAAAGCCATTTGAATTCAGCTTTCTTAACATTAGAAAAATGTATAAAAAGCTCAATTTAGGCCCTGACTCCTCTTTACACTCAACCCATCTTTAAGATCTGTCCACTCTCTTTTTTATGTCTCCACTCTGCTTCATTTCTTCTGACCTGTCAAAACCAAGACTGCCAGTGCCAATGGACAGGACATATGCAAAATCTTCCCAAGTATTCTGTTTCAGTTTGCACCTTGCTTTCCATTATTTAAAGAGCAGCCATATTTTCTTATACCAAATCAGATCATAGCACTCTCCTGGTTCCAAACCTTCCATTGCACCTGGAAAAACACAAGCCTGATTTCTGCAACAAAGCCCCAGGTGAACACAGCTCTGCTCATCTCACCAGGGCCACCCTCCAAATAGCACTGCAGCCACTCTGACTTTTTTCAAGCCTTGGAACTCACCAGGCTTATGCCAACATTAGTTCCAAATGCTATGACCAGCATCTAGTCCCATCTATTTGTGTCACCCTTTCAACTTTTGTTACAAATATTCTATCCTTGGACAGGGCTTCAATGATTATTTGATTGCTTAAGTGTGAATTTTGCTTATGTTTCTCATTGTACCTTGTTAGATTGAATTCAGTGAGAACAGAAACCAGTGTAATGGTACAAAAGGAAGCATCTGACAAATATCTGTTGAGGGAAGGCATGCCTTTTCTTTACTCCAAGGAACTCAGGCCAGAAAATGTACCAAAGAAATGACTCAGTGAATTATATTATGATGGTGAGCAAAAGACAAGAGGAAAGAAAAAGAGAGCTGATTTAAGGCCATGGATGTTGTCAAAATATCATGCACTGTATATTACTTCTGTATTAAATGTTCAGATGGACAAATCATTGAAACAATGCTTTATGGTTTCTGGAACTAGAGAAGAGTTATAAATGGGAATGACTACAAATGGGTACAGGGTTTTTACCTGATGGACAGTAGTGTAGGTGCACAATGCTGTGGACATGCTAGTGCCCTGGAACTGGAACTGGACACTTCACAAAAAATTTCATGGTGGTAAATTACACATCAATAAAACTTATTTTAAAAAAGGTACATGAGATGAACTGCTGTGAGACAGCTATAGCCCACACACTAGACCACAAGCTCTACAGAGTAATGCATTTTTATTGGTCTTTTTTATCTACAGAGCCTAGTTTAGAGGTGATACTTACTGACATAATGATGACTGGATACTAGGGACCATCATTTGAAGCAGGTGCTCTAGTCATTAGACCTAACTAGGCTTTGCTCAGCTCTGATTCCAGCAAAGAATGAGCCCTCATGAGAAATGATTTCACATTAAACAGATAAACATTTTGGTAACTCACAAAATACTTCCATATCTGTCCCAGTTATTTGATAATTACACACACATATAAATGTTTTATGAGGTAGACAGGTCAGCTCACTCTCCTTGAATTTCACAAGGGAGAAAAGAAACTTCCTAGAACATAATATGCCCTAGAACCTGGATGCATATGTCATCACAATATTAGAGGGTGGGCACAAAGTGCCTTTTGCCACATTGACATCCTTGTGAGCAAGTGGAGATAAATTGTCATGAGCATTCACAAAAATGACTAGAAAGGTCTCATTCAATGGTTGAGGTACATCCTGAGCTCCACATCTAACATATACTTTGACTTCAAATCACCTACTCACTTTCTTTCCTACCCAGTTATCCTGAGAATCTATATTATAAGGTTTTGTCTGTTTTCCTCCATAGTATGCAATGGAGAATGAAAATGGTCCTGTAGACAGGTAAGAAAAGTATTTGCTTCCACATTATTTGCACAAGGCTCCATTTTCCCCACCCTTGCTTCCAGTTTCAATTCTCCTAGGGGACTGCAAGTTACTCCACTCCTCATCAGAGACCCTTCCAATAAAAAGGCAAGATGTGTTCATGTCAGAGTCACAAGACTGCTGTGCACTCACTTCATGTGTTAAAAAATGGAATCCCCAAATTAAGTTAGAATTTTTTAGAATAAAAAAATGACTGAGTGGGACCACTGGGTCTCAAGACCACTCTTTCCACTGTAATCCAATATACCACCTATACTCATCTAGCTCCCATGTACTTCCCTTAACTCTGAGACAGTGATGTGCCTCATTCACTTCCAAGGACCCTACCTCAGTGGGCAACCAACCTGTGCATGAATTGACAACTACAGCAGCTGTTCCATGCAAGTTCAATTGGACTACTCTTATCTCCTTAACACACTTGACCCTCCCCATGCCCAACTGATTGCTTCTTTCCAGTGTATAAGCACATAATATATCAAAACCTGTAGAGTTTCAATGCCCTGGCATGGGGCACACATCACCTTGAGCTCCAAGTACATCTCTTTTCAAATCAGGTTTCTTTTCAAGGGATGAGAGAATAGTCTCTCTCATCTTCTTTATGTATTAGAATGTGACTTTGATGGCCAATATTTCTGTCCAAAGGCCTGGGATAAGACCAGACAGTACAAGATCACCATGATGAACAGTCTTCTAAGTGCCAGTACAGACTCAATCCCAGTGATTATTAGCTCTTCCTTAAATGTACAGGTGACAGGAATCCTGAAGCATTATCAGATATCATGCTTAAGGGCCATGCTAAGGTCTGGATCCAATTAAATAAACTTGCAAAATCTTCCCAACTTCCTATAATGACAGTGTTACTGGCCAGGGTTCAAATATATTTGCCTTTTAGAGAATTTGAAGCTTTAAGAGTTAAGTTTCCTAGATGACAGAAGCATAATTAGCACTTCTTAAGTGAATGAGTGAACAAATGATAAAATGACCTGTATCTGACACTGATAACCAACAAAGAAAGTGACAAGTCACCCATATTTGACTGGATAATTAACTGTTCATGAGTTGCACAGTTCTGATGCCTCCCTAATTAGCCTAGTGTATCTTACAATGGCCTGAGTTTCCCAAGAATATTGTCACTGTGGGGGAAGGGAAGGAGAGGGTGGATGGGGACAGAGTTTCTAATACTCTGCCAAGTTGGGCAGCACTAATCAAAGATTGCATATTCATTTTGCAAATAGAACCTAAAAACAAAGTTCCAAATGAGATGAGAAAGAGGTGACTCTGAATACTAATATAGGATCATGTGTCTATTTGAGTGTAATCAGCAGAGGTGGGCATGAAAATAACAATGCCACATGATGTTTACTTTATTGGTGGAAGTTTGTTTTCCCACCTATGATTTTACTCAATGAATAAATACTTGCTTACTCCAAGAACTCAGCAGTGCAGCTTCTGCTTCCATTTGAGATATCCCATTGTCTCAGCTTTGTTGAGTATACTATCTGAGTTTCCCAAGATCACAGAGCCCACTAGTTCAGGACTTAGACTGAAGCATTCAGTCCAGTGTATTTTATCCAACATCACCTTTCCAGAAACCGTATGCTATCTTATTTGTTTATTTATTAATTCAAGAAATACTTATCTAATCATTTGATGAATATTCACTGCTTAGTCTGGTCAATCACTGTGGTTAAGTTTTTGGGCCTTTTTTGCCTCCAGTAATTAGAGTTAGTAAAATTAAACCAGGAATGCAATGGTATTGACAGATAAGACTGTCATAAAGGGGTATTATTTCATACTACATAATATATTTACTTAAAAATGCCTTTTGCTTATAAGTGGTGCCATTTGAAAACAGTATATGGACACAAAAAGCTTAAAAAGAGCTTAAAAAAAGAAAGTTATGATTCAACTAACAAATTGCAGGATTGGAAACATCAGAATTTATTACTCATTAAAATTGTATTTTAATTATCCTAGTTTGAATTACAGCATTTAGTAGAGTCAGTTAAATGCAATTATGGGCAACTGACTTAAGATGCACAATAAGTTAGTATTTGTTTAAAAGTTTATCACTGTCACTAAGGCATCTTATGTAAAATGAAGGGACATTTTATTTCAAATAAAAAATTGGTACACAGGATATTATATTATCATTAATATTAAATACAGAAATGCCAAACCAAATGGAACCAAGTCATTCTAGGAGCTCACTATTCTGGACCTGTTCAGTTGGCACAGAAAGAGTTCCTGACCTGGAACACACCTTCAATAGCAGCACACCTTCAGCTACCAGCAGACACTAAAATATACTCAAGTCACTCCAACTGCACCAGTGAATGATGCAGACCTCAAACTTACCCATCCACCTATTACCAGGCTTTGACCATGACCTGGTCTAACATTGTCTGTGAGGTAGCCTTTCTCATGCTTCCTGACAATGTCTAAGAATATGTGAAGCACTTTTAATAATCCTGGTCACTGTGGCTTTCACTATGCATAGTGGGATTCTGAGTAAAGTATAGAACAAACAACTGAGTCAGCAGGCTGGACACTATTTGTTGAACCAACTAACAAATTATTAGAAGAAATGCCAGAGAAGGGGTTTAGAAGGTACATAGTCAAACTGACATGTGAAGTAAAGTTTAATATAAGGAGTGGAATAAAAGAAGATACAGGAAATGTAAGATCACTTTAATAAAGAATTAGAAATTGTGAATAAATACCAAGCAAAAATTCTCAAAATGAAGGAATCAATAAACCAAAAACAAATTCAATAGAAAACATCTCCAACAGCCTATAACACTTAGATAAAAGAACCTCAGACAAAGAAGACAAAATATATACTCTTGAAAATAAATCAACTGCACAGAAAGGATGTTAAGAAACCATGAACAGAACTTCCAAGAAATGTGGGAAAAAATATAAAGACCAAATTTAAGATTTATCAGAATAGACAAAGACATGGAGTATAAAACCAAAGGAATGCACAACCTTTTCAATAACATGATATCAGAAGATTTCCCAAATCTAAAGAATGATATGGAAAAAAATACAAGATTCTTACAGGTCACATTCATTATATTTCTAGGACTTCTTTCCATTATGCTTTCTCTCATGGTGAATTATGAATACTTTTCTATCAAAAACTTTGCAATAATGTTTGTATTTATAGGGCTTCTCTCCAGCATGAATTTTCAGATGGCAAATAATGTGTGATATTTTACAAAAAGATTTGACACATTGTTTACATTTGTTGGAATTCTTTTCAGTATGATTTTCCCTGATGGTGAATTAGGTACACTTTTATATTTTTATTAAAAGCTTTGCCATAATCTGCACATTTCTAATGCTTCTCACTAGTATAAATTTCCTGGTGTTGAATAAGGTATGATGCTTGAATAAAAGCTTTGTCACATTAATTACATTTGTAGGGCTTTTCTCCAGTATGTATTTTCTGATGCCGAATAAGATGTGATTTTTCATTAAAAGATTTGCTACATTCTTTACATTTGTAGGGCTTCTCTCCACTATGAATTCTCTGATGGCGAATAAGGGATTATATTGCATTAAAAACTTTGTCACATTCATTACATTTGTAGGGCTTCTCTCCAGTATGAATTCTCTCATGGCGCACAAGGGATGATTTTGCATTAAAAGCTTTGCTGCATTCTTTACATGTGTAGGGCTTCTCTCCAGTATGATTTCTATGGTGGTGTATAAGGCTTGATCTTGCATTAAAAGCTTTGCCACATTCTTTACATATGTAGGGCTTTTTTCCACTATGAATTCTCTGATGGTGAACAAGGTATGATTTTGCAGTAAAAACTTTGTCACGTTCATTACATTTACAGGTCTTCTCTCCTCTATGACTTCGCTGGTGGTAAATAAGTCTTGATTTTGCATTAAAAGTTTTACCACATTCTATACATTTGTATGACATCCCTCTAGTATGAATTCTCTGATGACAAATAAGGTGTGATCTTTGACAAAAGCTTTGCTGCATTCTTCACATGTGTATGGCTTCTCTCCACTATGAATTCTCTGATGGCAAATAAGATGTGATTGTTGATTAAAAGCTTTGCCCCATTCTTTACATGTGTAGGGCTTCTCTCCACTATGAGTTCTTTGATGGTGAATAAGGTGTGATTTTTTATTAAAAGCTTTGCAACATTCTTCACATTTGTGGGACTTCTTTTCAGTATTAATTCTCCAATTGTGAATAAGGTCTGATTTTTGATAATCTGATTTCTGATGTTTATTCTCACATACATTTTCAATATTGTCCTGTCCTTTAAATAGTCAAGGTCCTGATTTCTATATTTTCCATTAATTACTTTTTAAAATACATGTCTTACTCCCTCATCTTGTGATAATTCTTGGGTCTGCTGAGTAGTCATGGCTAAAATAAATTAAAAAGAAAACTATTTTACTTAGTAGACTGGGATGCATATATTTTGCCTACAGAGCATAGGAAATTATAGCAATGTTAGCAATGTCAGGACATCAGTAGTGAAGAGATTAGCAAACACAATGGTCATCATTGATACATAAATATACATTAAATAAAACTGTACAGAAAAAATCATGTTGTAAAATTACCTTGAACTATTGCAGAGAGCACAGTATCCAAGGTGAGTTCATTACTAGAGAGAGCAATACAGTAGAGGAAAGGAAAATATGTTACTTTTACCAACCACAGACTTTCTTTCTTCATCTTTCCTTCTTCATCATCTTTGTTTCTTCATCATATAGCATTGATCAATTAGGAAAAATCTACAAGCTACCTTCATTTTCAGTAAAATAAGGAAAATATAAAACATACACAAATATTTCTGGATTTCTCTAATATTGTGTGAAAACTGATTTTTGTCTCACAAGACAGAGAGATTTAGAACTAAAAGGTAGATTTTGGATGCTAACACAATGGATATTCAACAAGTTTCTTTAGGTTCTCTAAGAAGAAATATGGACAAAAGTTTTGATGAGAAAAATATGCACCTATGTCAAGAAGATTCTCCATAAAAACAAGTTTGAGAGGTAATAAAAGTCTTGTGCAGTCCATGCCAATATTACTTTGATGAAATAAATATATGGCAATCAAGACTAATAAATTCTTTTTAAAATTTGTGTTACAAGTGGATTAGTTTTATTATTAAGTGCACAAATTCAACTTTGTGTACTTAATTATGTCATTGTATTTTAATGTATTTTTGCAAGGTATAATGACAAATGTAATATTAAAAACACAAGTATTATTTCATGTAAGTATCAATATTGTGCTTACAAATATTACTTTTAATCTACTAGTATTTACCAAGAACTATTTCATAACATTCACCAGTGGTACAACAGACTCTTGACCACCTTATGCCCATTAAATAAAAATTTCTAGACTTTGAGTAACAACATTCCAACACTCCACAGATCACAATACCAGGTGACTATAATTAAAATCCCTGGATTTCTGACTTCCACATGTGAACAGATACTCCTTGAACTGATTCTGTATCTGCTGTATTTCACTTAATGCAAAGTCCTGTATATTAATCCTAATACACCTTAAATGACAATATATTTATTTTTATTTCTAAAGAGTAATACCATATAAATATCACATTTTTACTCATTCAATCATTGATGGGCACATTGTGTTAGTCTATATCTTGAATACTGAGAACCAGTTTGCATTGAACACAGTACTGGAGCTATGTCTTCAACATACTGACCTAATCTCTTATAGACACATATTTTGTACAGGCATTTCTGGATCACAAGGTCATTCTACTTTTAATTTTTTATGTGTGGTTCTTAGGATTAAACCTAAGGGTGCCATGCCACTGAACTACAATACAAGTCCTTTTAAATTTGTTTGAGACAAGGTGATTCTAAGTTTCTGTGACGTGCCTCAAACTTCAAATCCTTTACATGCCCTCCCAGTTAGGTGGGGTTACAAGCATGTAGCACTGTAGTTGACTATTTTATTTTTAAACTTCCATGTTCTTTTCCCAATTACTGTATAATCTACTATAGACTGATTTCTAAAGGACAAATCAATTAACAAAACTACAATATATACAGATAAAGGAAATATGTTCTTTCTCAAAGTAACAAAAAAATTAGGAATTTTTGTTTAGAATAGTGAGTTATGAATTACCTAGAGAACACTAAATAACCATTTGAAGGAAATTTACTGAGCTAAATTCAGACAAAAAATGTTAATATAAATATGCAAAAATTCTCTAGTAAAGAATTTCTTAAGAAAAAATGTCTGAGAGAGGCCTACCTGGTATTCAAATCTGTAATCCTAGCAACATGGTGGAGGTTGAGCAAGGAGGATCATAGGTTCAAGCCAGTCTTATCAATTTAGAAAGATCCTTTGGAAAATTAAAAATCTATAGAATATAAAGAGAAGTGTGATGGATATATATATATATATATATATATATATATATATCACATAACATAAAATAAATAAAGGGAAGTGTGAGAAGAATCAAAGTATTCCACTATGAAAAGGAATGATGCACAAGTTAAACCATTAAGTAAATTAGGAAAAATAATTATAAGAAATATAGAAAATGATATCCAAAAAGGGTACTGAATTCTTCATTCTTAAAAATTAATTTGATTATTATTACATTATTATGAAGTAACAAAAAAGCATCTTGACCATGAGAATTAAATATAAAAGACAGTACTGCCAAGTCATTTCTGGCAGAAAGAGTGTGGCAAGTAATGGAGCATGACCTGCACATAGGAAACTTCCATGGTCCTCCAATTCCAGGCTACTGGGTAAGATGAGGGTCCCAGGGAAAGATCAAAGCCTATGTCCTGGACACCCACAGAACTCCCACTGTGACTGCACACTGGTTGACCTAGGTTGTGAAAGATGGCAGCCTCTTCCTCACACTGGTGACCTGATGGTGGCTTTGATTTTTCAGATTCCAGACCTAGAACCCCTTGGCTCTCAAGCCTCCTGTACCATTCTGACCATTCTAGCCAAAGCTAGCACTGATAAAATTGTACTATTCAGTGATGGGGACATAGTATTTCAAGAAGAATGGTGGCCAAGAAAAGTTCCAAGTCCAACAATGAGCACCTTTGGACATTTTTTCTACCAAAGGGAGAAACTGTAGGGTAACAAAATTTTTCAACAATTGGAAATGCCCAACATGCTTCAGGAAGATTTACTGATCATTTGTAGAAGATATGTGTATATAATATTAAAACACTGCTCTTAACTTGCCCCACAAAGTTTTAAAAATTTTGCTACCTCTGGACATTCTAAATTTTATAGAGTTTACTGGCATATGTCGCAGTTATAACATAGTATCTTATAAATATCCATTTTTTTGTGGTGCTGGGGATTTGAACCCAGGGTCTTGTGTTTGTGAGGTAAGCACTCTACCAACTGAGCTATATCCCCAGCCCCTTTCATTTGTTTTTAGCAGTCAGAAAAGTCTTCTGGAAATGACATTGAAATGGAGTTGTTAGACCACCTCTAGGAGTGAAATTTTCTACATTTATTCATTGGGTTAGAGGAAATATATAAGACTTTCACTATGAGAAGAAAGAATTATGTGCCATATTTGTTATACATAAAATGTATTTTTAATGTTATTACCATTTCTGGTGTGTGCAATTTACTTCTCATTACTATAGATATATTTGACAATGCTAAGGGGTTTTGAAAATATCATCTTTTTAGATTTCTACAGTGTGTGATTCATGTTAAAATAAGAAGTGGTAAATTATAATACATTTCATAAAGTTCTTTTTTAAAAATTTTCTATGAAATGTTCTGTGAAGTACAATAGCCAAAACACCTGTTGAGTAATAAGCATTGTGTGCTGGTTCCTTGAAGCACCATGCCATAGTGCTTATAAGGAGCCCAAAGTAACCATTATTCTTATGCCTATGGTTTTTATTTTACTTTTCTCTGTATGTAGTCTATATAAAGGACAAAGGAATCCTGCTCTACATCCAGTTTTTCTGAATGCTAAAGAGGTTGCCAGTGTATGACAAAAGTAGAATTAGTAAACAAATTTTGTAAGTTTGGTGTTGAAATTCCAAGGAAGAATTGTTTTCTGAAAATTAGAAGCATTAGCATCAGAATGCTCATATTTTAAACACATTTTCAAATTGGAACTATTATTACATGTGTACAATTTCTTCAAGCCTGTCATGTACATAGTGGACAAATTGAGGCTTTAGTTGAAACATTTAGTTTTTCTAGATATGTAGAAGTGCTTGTTAAATGTTAAATATACAGTTAGTAAAATATCACTTCATTTGTCTGAATGTTTACCTGATATATGGAGGCTAACACACAATAACCTGGGGAGAGGGAAGAAAAAAATTTCATTGAAATAGGCAAAGGGGAATTAAGGGATGAAAGTGCAGATGGGTATAAGATAGATAATAGAATAAATGAGAAATAACTTTCCTATTCATATATGAATACACAAGCAGTGTAAATCCACATTATATAAAACAACAAGAATAGGACATTATACTCCATGTATGTGCATACCACAATCATGCATATCTAAATAAAAATTATTTAAAACCAAAAAATAATAAATCTAAAAGAAATACAAATACATGCAATCTGCAAGGAACTCTGAATCTAAGAAAACAATTTGAATAAAAACAAAAGAGAAGAGTGTTAAATACTAAAGTGGCCAAAAGGAAGTTGAGATGACCAAATTATGAAGTGGAAAACAATTTAAATCAAGAAGTTATATGAGGTAAAATATATTTTAAATTAAAAAAATCTTTAAAAAGAGGCAAAATAGAATATTATATGAAGAGAAAAAGACCCTTTCCCTAGAATACTGCAATAAGAATAGAAATAGTTTGAACACACAATATACTTCCCAGATATAGAAATGCAACATTGAGAAAAGTAAATACAGACACAGAAAGTGACACTTTAAAGCTAGGAGACACCAATCCACACTTGCTGTAAAGAAACTGTCAAACAAAATAGTAATTAAAAAAACAGAAGACTTTGAAAAATAATTTAAACAAATTTTGACTTATACACTAATTTTTCTCAATTGCAAATTAAATATTAAACTGGATAAACCAGTGGGAAAGAAAAAAAGGTTAACAGGCATAGAAATATTAAAATTGCTTTGTGGCTATTATACAATAAGTTTAGAAATCAAAAGTGGAAACAATGTTCAGACATCAACACATATGAGGCAATTGATTGAATATTCTCGAACATGGTCTTTTTCTAGAATTGAAAGATTAAATTAAAAGAACTTTGTACTGTTCAAAGTTACCTGGAATCTCCATGTAAATATCTCTCCAACTCCCAATGTTACTTTCTGTAGAAGCAGAAAAACATATTCTAAAATTATAAAAAATTTCAAAGTCTCATGAGTACATCAAAAATATTCAAAATAGAAACAAATTTGGGGAGAAGTTTTTTCATTATTTAAAAACATTAAAAACTACAATATTCAATTGGTAATGCTGACATCAATTAAGACAGACATAGTGAATTCTCAGTGTAATAAATTTCCTCATATACAGCAAATTAAGACATTTGAACACCAAATTTTGTTATTCAACAGAGCTACCATGGGGAAGCAAACCAAATACCCCTTGAGAAGAGGGCAAAGCAAGTTGGAATACAGAAACTTCAGAATATTTTGCAAGTTAAAGGAATGATTTTTTGAAATCTCTATAAGCAGGATAAATCTTCAGTACATTAGGTTAACTGAAATATGTCATTTCCAAAAATTAAAACTATGGAAGAACTCTACTTATATGAGATATGTAAGCAAATCCAACAAACAAAAACCTTCTGAGCAGAAATGAGACTGGCATAAGGGATGGGAGAAGACAGAGTTGAATCTTTGTTTAAATGGGTATTGATTTTTGAAATGTAAATGTTCTACAGATATATTACCTAACAATTTGAATTAACATTACTGAAGAACATACATGATATGTTGGGAAGATTAAGTATTGCTTTGTGGTTTTGATCACAATTAAAATTTCAAATGACATACAAAATTAAAAAAGAATTACAAAGTGATTGAAAGCTACCTTTAAAATGCCATGGTCTTTATACTCTAAGTAAGAACAAATTCATTGATATATAGATAATGGGCATGCATGTTATTCAGCTACTAGGAATTCTGAGGAAAAAAAGATTACACTTTGAAGGCCATCCTCAATAACTTAGTGAGAACCTCTATTGAAAGATAAGTAGAAAGGGACTGGTGGTGTAGTACATTAATAGAGTATGCCTGGAATCTATACCTATTACATTAGTATAGAGAAAATTTATATTACTATGCATATATGCAGGATAAATAACCAATATGCAAAAAATATATAATTTATTTAAAAAGTTAAAATATTTACACAAACAAATGAAAGCACATATAATTTTATTGGCAACTGAAACAAGAACAATGCATATCTTAATTTCAACAATGTCCTAATTTGTGAAGTAATGGAAATTGGCATACATTCATAAAATATAGACAAAAATAAAACAGTATTATGTGAAATGAGAAAACCAAATCTACAAAATGAAACCTACTTTACAAAATAAAATAAAACAGGAAAGAAACATTTAACCAAAAATTTTATATAATTATAAATACTTTCATTTACAAACTCTTTCATATGACTGCAACTTGCAACTATGACTTTATACCCCAAAAGATCATTCTTTGTGAATCTTGAATTTCACTTCACAGAAATTCTTTATAAGTATTTTGTAAAGAGCACAGATAAGGGAATTTTAATGAATATAAATTTTAATGAATATAAATAATATTAGAGAAACTATTTTAGGTTATTAATTTATTACAATGGCTTGACCTGGAATTCTCCAAATATGTGTACATATTACCTTGAGAACCACAAATACCAGAAGATCTTTTAAATAGTGCTGACAGTCACTAGCAAAGGGGATTTTGGTGGTTAATTAGATGAACTGGGCTATTACTGGATTTTGAAGAATTTGAAAACATGATAACATATTGAAGTGAATGTTCAATGATAACAACAGAAATAAACCTAAAACTCTAAAAAATATTTTCTGCCAGATAACTTTTCCATGAATATTTTGAAGTTTTGCTTCCCTCTCAATTTTTTGGCTTCTCAATTATGTTCTCTGCTTGTGTAGCTCCCAATATTTCACATCACTGAATTACTGTAAGTACCACTTTTCTAAAGGGAAGGATATATAACATACCAAGAAAGGGAGAGATTAAAGACTAAAAGAAATGTCATTAACATTTGACCTGTACCAAAATAATGCCCTTTTTCTTGAAAGCACAAATCTGAATCTCATTCATACAGAGAAATCCCCAGATGTTCTGCAAAGAAGGAAATTGAATAATTATAATTACAAATTCTGAAGAGACATTATGCTTATCCAGGAAGACAAAGTTTCCATAATTCTCTAATATCACATCTCTACATAAGTTTTGCTGAGATGGCTGAAGACATTCCCACTCTTCAGTGAAATCAATGACCACATTCCTGAATGTTAACAATTCTTGAAATAAGAATAGGTAAATAGATATCACATTTACCACTTTATTGTTCACTGTTTTCATTTAGTTAAATTTGAAATGAGAGTTAGTAGAAATAACCTCATGTAGAATGATGACTAATTATTTCAGGAATTTTATACACAATGATACTATTAAATGCCTTTGAAGAAAAAGTGACATAAGTCCAAAAGGAGTATATTAATTTCACTTTTATGAAATAAAATATAAAACTCAGGCATCAACATGAGGATATGCATTTTGTAACTTTATATATTATGAACTAAATTGTACATATCTCTCACATGAGAAAGTTAAGGTAATTAAGAAAGGGAACTCTCATATTTGATTGTAAAAACATGAATTAGAGATTTACTAAAATGTAGAATTTGATTCAGTATTTCTGGGATGGAGCTGGGTCTTCTGAATATGTAGCCATTTTTCTAGTGATTCCAATACCAATGAGATTAGAGAAACTTTTGAAAAGCAATGAGGTAGACCATTTAAAGGAAACATTTACTACTGAATTTGAGTTCAAATATTTTATGGTATTTATGTGTATTCCTATCATATCAAATATCAACAACAATCTCATTTGGATTATTTGTTTGTACTTTTTTATTCAAATTTAAACTTATTTTATGTATAAAGTAAACATTGTACATATTTATGTAATACAATTTTGATACATGTATACATTATAAGGAATTTCCACAGAACCACACTGGACATGGAAAATCACATAAGGGAATTTATTAAGCAATCACAGTGTCTCCCTGCAGGGTAAGAGAGCAAATGAGAGGAAAAGAGAAAGGAAAAGAAAGGGTGTGTGCTAGAGAGAGTGGAAAAAGAGGATAGAGAAATGTGTATAGGACAGACAGAAGAAGAATGGAAAAAGATGGCAGGGAAGCTAGAGTAAAACAGTTGAATTCTGCCAGGCTAACAGGGCACCAATATCAGAGAAGGACACTTGCAAGCTGACTGATTAACCAATAGCTAGGTAGGATGTTCACAGATTGACAAGTGTTTGGAAGGCAGGAAAAATGGTTGTACCTCATGGCCAGGGGAGCAGCTTTGTACATTACATATATTGTGTTATTTTATGATGGGATAAACAAACACTTAGCTCTTCAAACAATTGTCATTTTTTGTTGAATCTTATTGGTTTGTTTTAGTTCTACATAACAGTAGAATCCATTTTCTTGAAATTATACAAGCATGAGATATATCTTATTCTAATTAGAATGAAAATTTTCTTCTGGGTGAGCATGATGGTGGGACTCAAGTATTTTTATATGTATATATAGAAAAATATTTTTAGATTTATTTTCCTGTCTCCTTCTCATATCCTCCTCCCTTCTTTTTTCACCATTATGTAATCTAATGAACCTTTCTTACCCTATCCCACTTTATGTGGTTTAGTTTTTATGCATCAACAAAAATATTCAATCTTTGGTTTGGGGAGTTTGTTTATTTCACTTAGTATAATATTCTCCAGATCCATCCATTTACTGGCAAAAGTCATGGAGTCATTCTTCTTTATGACTGAGTAATAATCCATTGTGTATATACACCACAATTTCTTTATCCATTCATCTGTGGATGATGACCTAGATTGGATTAATAGCTTAGCTATTGAAAATTTTGATGCTGTAAACATCAATGTGGCTGTGTCACTGTAGCATGCTGATATTATGTCCTTTGGGTATATATTGAGGAGTGGGTTTACTTGGTGAAATTGTGGAAACACTCCTTGAAGAATCACTATACTGATTTCCAGAGATATTGAAACTATTTGCAGTCACAACAACAATTTGTGAACATTCCATTTTCCCCACATCTTCATTAATATTTGTTACTTGTATACTTGACACTTGCCACAATGATTGGAGTGAGATAAACTCTCAGTTTAATTTTAATTTGTATTTCTCTAGTATCTAGAGATGTTGGGCATTTTTTCAAATGTTTGTTGACCATTCAAACTTATTCTTTGAGAAGGGTCTCTTCAGTTCATTTTCCAACTTTATTGATTTTTGTTGTGTATGTGTGTTAAGATTTTGCATTCTTTGTGTATCCTAGAAATTGACAACATAGGCAGGTAGCAATATTTTTCTCTCATTCTGTAGGTTTTGTCTTCATCATGCTACTGTTTCTTTCCCTGTGAAGATACTTAGTTTGACCCCATTTCATTTATTATTATTATTATTATTTTTTTGTGTGTGGTACTGGGTATCGAACTCAGGGCCTTGTGCTTGTGAGGCAAGCACTCTACCAGTAGAGCTATCTCCCCAGCCCTTATTATAATTTTTTATGTTAGAGTGTTGTTCAAAAGTAAGTTTCTGTACCAATGTCATAGAGGGCCAGGTCTACCTGTTCTTCTAATAGGTGCTGTGTTTCTCGGTAAAATTTCTTTGATCCACATAGTGTTGACTTTTATGCAGTGTGAGATATAGGGATTAAGTTTTATTCTATTAAATATGGATTTCCAATTATCCAAACATCATTTGGCAAAATGGCTATCTTTTTTGCCAGTGTGCAATTTTAGCACCTTTTAAAATGTAAGGTAAATATGATTATAGGGGAGTTTGCCTCAGTGTCTTCTTTTCTGTTCCCTTAAACTTCTTGCCAATTTTGTTTCCAATACTTTGTATTATTTAAATGCAGATCTGTAGTATAATTTAAAGCCTGCTATTTTAATCCTTTGTAGTTTGTATTTCTCACTAAAATTGTATTAGCTATTCTGTGATTCATATTTTTTCAAATGAATATCATGACTGCTTTTTCTATTTCTATGAAGATATAGAAAATTTGATTGGAATTTCCTAGAATCTGTATAGCACTCTTGGTTATATGGCCATTTTGAAAATATTGATTCTCCCTATCCAAGAATATGGGAGGTTTTTCCAACTTCTAAAATTTTTTTCAATTTCTTTCTTAATGTTCTCTGGCTTTAATTTTAGAGATTCTTCACTTCTTTTATTAGGTTGATTCCTAAGAATTTTTTTTTTTTATTTTTGTAGGCTATTATAAATAGGGTAACTTTTCTAACTTCTTTTTTAATTGATTCATTATTTATCTATAGATATGAAATAGAATTATGGGTATTAATTTGGTATCTTGCTACTTTGCTAAATGTCTTCAAGAATTCTTGAAGATTATCAACTGGGTTTTTACAATTCTATACATAGAATAATGCTGTCAGTAAAAAAATAGTTTGAGCTCTTTTTGTTTTCTACTCATATCATTTTTATTTCTTTGTTTTGCCTAATTGCTCTGGTCAGATTTTTAAGTACATTGAATAGAAATAGTAAAAGTGGTCATCCTTGCATTCTTCCTGTTTTTTTGGGAATGATTTCAGTTTCTCCATGTAGAATGGTGTGGGCCTTGGGTTTGTCATACACAGCTTTTATAATGTTGAGACCGATACCATCTATCCCTAGTTTTTCCAAAGTTCTAAACATGAGTATATGCTGTATTTTGACAAATGCTTTTTCTGCATTTATTGAGATGGTCATATCATTCTTGTCTATAAGTCTATTTACATTATGTTTTAGATTTATTGATTTCCATATGGTGATCCAACCTTACATCCCTGGGAGGATCCTGGTGAAGTATCCTTTTAGTATGTTTTTGTATGTAATTTGCCAGTATTTTATGAAGAAATTTTTGCATCTCTGTTCATCGAGGATATTGGTGTAAATATTTGTATTTTAATGTCACTTTGTCTGATTTGATATCAGGGTGCTGCTAGTTTCATGTAATTAGTCCAAAAGTGTTCCTTCCTCTTGTATTTTGTGAAACAATTTGAGGAGGATTGAAATTAATTTTTCTTTAAATGTCTGGTAGATCTTGACTGAGTATCCACCCAGTTCTACACTTTTGTTTTTGGTAGGTTTGTCACAGCTTCTTCGATTTTCTTACTAATATTTGATTTCTTCAAATTTTGTACATCCTTCTGGTTCAGCTTCATTAGGTCATATGCATCTGGGAATTTTCTAGCATATTGGAGTAAAAGTACTGAAAATAGTTTCTGATTCCTCTCTGTATTTGAGAAGGGCTTGTGGTGATGTTTTCATCATTGATTTTTTAAAATTGCATTTTTTCTCTCTTTTGTAGATGTAACTGGGCTACAATTATCAATTTTGTTTAGTCTTTCAGAGAAGCAACTTTTTTATCATTTTTATATTAATTTTTTAAGTATCTAATTCATTGATTTGGGCTTTATTTTATTTTCTATGTTCTATTGACATTGGTACTCTTGTCTAGGACCTACAGTTATAATGTTAATTTATTTATTTGGTGTCTCACTGTTAATTTAATGAATGAGCTCAATGATATTAACTTTCCTCTTCAGTCTCCTCCATAGGGGCCTAGAGGTTTTGATACATTGTACGACTAAGTATTTTTTATTTTACATATGATTTACTGTACTATTTATTCAATAGTAAATGATGTTGTCTCCAGTTGTTTGTTTTCTAACTTTTTGTCTTGTCATAGGTTTCTAATTTCATTCATTATGATCTGATAGTGTGAAGAGCATTATGGTTCTTTTGTATTTGGGATGACATGCTTTTTGGTCTAAAATAGGGTATATTTTACAAAATGTTCTATGTGCTGCTAAGAAGAAAGTGTTTCCAGTCATTGATGGATAACATATTCCATATATGTCTGTTAAGTCTAGATTTTATTATTCTTGTCATCTAAGTTTTTTTGGATTATCTATCAAATGTTGAGAGAGGTATGCTAACATTGCCCAGTATTATTATGTTTTGGCCTATTTGATTCTTGTCATTAAGGATAGTTTTCTTAATGTATGTAACTGCTGCATTTAGGGCATAAGTATTTATGACTGCTATTTCTTCTTGTATGCATCCCTTAAGCAGAATGAAATGGCCTTCTTTATCCCTTTTGATAAACTTTGGTTTGAAGAATAATTTATATGATATGAGAATAGAAACCCCTGCTTGTTTCTGAAGACAACATGAATGATAAGTTTTCTGCAAATTTTCACCTTCAGTCTGTGAAAGAATTTTTTTGAGTAAGTCTTTTGAAGACAGCATATAATTTGGGCTTGTTTTTGTGGTTCAATCTGCAAGCTTCTGTCTTTCGTTTGATGAGTTTAGACAATTTATATTCAGTTTATAATTAAGAAATACTTCTTATTTTCTATCACTTTGGTTTATTTCTAGTTTTTAACTTAAACTAGATTTTCCTTTGATTGAGCATACTTCCAGTGTTGTTTTTCCCTTTGCTTTTTATTCTCCTTATATTCTTGAAATATTTTATTCAGTATATTTTGTAGTGTCAACCTCTTTAATTTGTGAATTATTTTAACTATTTTTATTGAAGGAAGGTTTTTATTTTGTCTTCAAATCAAAACCTCAATTTTGCTTTATGTAGTATTCTTGGTTGTCACCCATATTCTTTAGGGATTGGTGTATGATATTCTAAGACCTACCTTTTAGGGTCTGGGTTAAAAAATTGGCTGAGATTTGCATTGGTTTTCCTCTAAATGTGACCAGGCTTTTTCTCTTGTGGCTCTTAAAATTCTTTCTTCTGTCTGCTAGGCATTTTCAAAATGATATGTCTTGAAATGGGTCTCTTGCAATTTCATATATCTCGAGTCCTATGTGCTTTGTGTATTTTAACTTAATTTTGTTTTTAAGATTTGGGAAATTCTCTGATATTATTTTATTGTAAATATTGTGCATTTTATAGTCTGTATTTCAGATCCTTCATCTTAGAATTTCTTTTCATAGTCTTTTAACACATATTTTCTATAGTCATCATGTTTCTAAGATTATATACTTTGTGTTCAAGTACTGAAAATTTAGCTTCAGTGTGGTCTAGTCTGCTGATGATGTTTTTCATCAAATTTTTAATTTGGCCTATTAATATCTTCACTTTAAGGATTTCCTACTGATTCTACTTCAGGATCTCTATCTCCTTATTAAAGTTACATTTATTTCTTGTATTTTCTCTCTGATTTCATTTCTTTTGTCATTTTTTAACCACATACATAAGTTGAACCATGAACTTTCTGAATTTCATCTCTGACATTTCCTCCACCGTGGTGTCAATTGACTTGACTGTTATTGTATTCTATATTGTTTACTATGGTTTGTTCCCTTCATTTTTTTATATTGTGTGTGTGTCTATTCATATATCTGGATTGATCTGAAGCAGGAGAGTTTTAATATTATAAATTTAGAGTATCCCTCTATGTTATTAGCACCTGAGAGTTTGGGGTCATAGGACAATCTAGTCAACAATATATAGCAGTAGATTAGGTACTTAGTTCCTATTTTGACATCTTCAGCGTTACTTGGTATAATATGCAAAAATAGTAGGATCAGCAATTTCCATCAGTAAAAAATGTAAATAATAAATTTTGTCTGGCACAAAGTCAAACAATAGGTGTGATCTATAAGTTCTAAAAATTAATTACTGCTCTGCAATGGTGGTAGTGGAAGACTACATACATCATATAACATTAAGAGATGTAAGTTTAGAATTCAGTATGAGGAAAGAAGAGATAGGAAAGTAGAAAATATTTGCAATATCAAAGGTTGAGAAGGGCAGATACACTGAAAATATAGGGTGTGCTGTTAATGAGTAAGTAGGAGAAGAAATAGAAGAAAAATAGAAAGAGAATAGAATTTGGTTGTTCATAATAGAAAATGGAGATGAAGAGAAGGGAAATAGAGAATACAGTATTGGAAAAAATACACAAATAAACTTTGCTAATCAAAAATCCCAGTACTCAAAAAACTAAGCATGAAAATTAACAACCTTCAACAAAAAATCTATGTATGAGGAAAAACAAATATTTATATGTATAGGTGTTCTTGAACCAATCAGTACATATTCAACTAAAACTAAACACCAAAAACCAAACAAAGCATAACCAAGAGGAAAAATGTGAACCATCTTGTTGAAAATTTAAGAAATTATGGAGTCATTTTGACTATGTTGGACAAAATGGTAAGCCTATGTGTTTGCTGTCTCTCCCCAAATAATTTTGTTTCTTCTTGAGGTGTGAACTGAGGGTGAGTGTATGGGGTGCAGACTGTTGAGTCCATCATTTTTATTGTGTTGCTCACCAATTTTCCAGCTGGGGTCTAAGACTTCTAAAGTTTTCTTCTTGTGAGATTGGTAAGAGGTGGAATGGGAGAAGATTTGCATCCATTACCAGTGTGTGCTCCCCACTGGGTTCTGTAAGAGAAGTTCCCATAGGTAGATCCGGTTTTAGGGACTTAGTTTTAGTAAGATTCATGTAGCTTTATTGTGTGATGAGTTGCTGGCAATGTTGAATCAATATTCTTATAAGGTCTGATGGATTATGATCTGTGGTAGAATGAAAACGTCAGTTGGTGACATGGTAGACTGGCTTAGGCCAGCCTGTGGGCCAGAAGGCAAAGTGAATTCCTGGGTTGGGTTGGTCTGGCAGGGATGTGAAAATCTTCCAGGGTAAGATATGGACCCAGGCAGTGAAACTGCAGACCTTGTATGTTGAGCAGTGAACAGAATGTGAGGTTGGGTGTGACAAGGTTACTGGGTCCCTCGTGGCCATAGAGACATGAAAGATTATGATCACAGGAAACAGGCAGTTAGAGCAGGCCAGATCCAGGTGAATGTCAGAAAACTGGTATGTGCCAAGAACAGGGAGGACACTAGAATGGGTGGAATCCAGGGACTGGGCAGGTGACAGACTAGGTGAGTGCAAGGGAAAGGTGGGTGCTGTGTACTGGGCAGTGCCAAGGACCAGTCAGGATGTCCATAAGAGAACCAAGTATCTTGACACCCACTGTATCAACTTTCTAATTCATTGAACTGGACTTATGAACTCCTGTGAGTCACAGGACTCAGAGGGTTGGAGAGCATTGGATTCTCCCTAGCCTCTCCAACTTGAGATTACCAGGGGAAAAATGCTTTCAGTTTCTTATTTTTCTTGGGTTTGTTAAGCTCAGATAAGTCTTTCCTAGGCTCAGATAGGTTTATGCAGACCTAGGCATAATCTCCAAGATCTGAGTTTCCTCTACACATTGGCACAACTGTAGTGTACTCTCAAATGACTCCTGGTTAAGCTCTCCACTGATGATTTGTAAACTCAGGATAAACTTTTTTAGATCAAATTAATGAGTTCAACAGTCTGATAAAACTGTACACATTGACTCTCCAGTCTTAGGATTTTTTCCCTCTAAGTCTCAGGGATAAGTAGTACTTCCACTACTTGAGTTCTGGGTAACTGAGCTAGGAGAAATGGTGTGACTCTCTAATACACCATCTCTCCTGCCTCAATAATAATCTTTTGTTTTATTATTTGAAATGTGTATATATCACTCTAAGAGTTTTTCATATCTTAAGTCATAAATCCAAAAATTATGTGATAGCAGTAATAACATTCATTTTATAACACTCTAAGAAGTATCCATTAAATGGTAGAACTCAATTTTTACCAAAGTTTACTTGATTTGGAATGCAAATCAAAAGAAATATTAAAATCAAAAAGAGTTTGAATGTTAAAAGTATTATCATGCCAGGGCAGTTATTATAAATGAGAAGAGGAATTAAAACATGTTATGAAGACAACAAATTTGATAAAAGAAAATACACAGAAGTGTATCATAGAACCTGTTGTGCACCACATGTATAGATGATAAATCTTTCATTATAAGGATGACCATTTTCTCCAAGTCAATCTATAATAATACCCCAACAAAAATAAAGAAAGGGTCAAAGCAAAAATGTGTAAAATTCTCCTGGAACATTACACTTATATATAATTAGCCAAGAACTCTTTGAAACATAAAAGCAAAAGTACCAGTTATCATTGCCTGACACTAATACACATTATAAATTTATAATATTGTGGTAATATAAAGACCAAAAAATCACAATAAAGTTGCATAGGCATATCCATATGTACGTAAATAATGTTTTTGTAAAGTGCAATAAAAGGACCTATATAAATCCAATTATATCAAGAAAAGTAAACTGAATGAATAATATAATCCAACTTAAAGGTAGATATTAGAATCAGAGTCTTGGACCACTGTTTGGGATTATGTGCAGAATGTGTGCAACACTGGAATTATACACCAGCACCCCCCACCAGAAATCAGATATTCAGAGGGATAATTTTAAAAATACAGAAGAATATGAACCTCCTGACTCTCTCTCCACTCAAGGATGCTCTAAATAAATATCTACTCCTGTTTGGGATTTCTCTTATATGTAAACTTAGAGGGATGTAAAAATCTAGCATCACTGAGTAGGAAAAGTTGGGATATATGAGAATAATACCATTTCTTGAGCAATGATTCTTACAACTGGGACAGGATACTTAAATACACTGTCACCCTGAGTACAGGAGGACATATTGGGTCATAAATGTAGCACATTTAACTCTAAATTGCTTGTTGTTTGAGTTTTAATTTAACTGGGGCACACAGAGAAAGAAACTAGATATACATGGGTATCAAGATCAGAGAAAATGAGTAATTTTCTATGAAAATTGTAGATTCATGTTCTTTATTTCACAGAACCAGGAAAGAAGAGGAGTTAAATCTCAAGGGTTCCAATTTTCCCTAAAAAATACTTTCCAGTATAATCTGCACAATGCTGTTGCTAACATTTGAGCTTCTATCTATCTGGAACCAAAGACACAACAAAGAAAATACACACGACAACTGGCATCCCAAGTGGTAGTGAAGCACTATAAGAGACCTGTTTTCCAGCTCACCTCAGTAATACCCAGCTCACCTCAGTAATAACTCCAGAGGTAACCCATTATTTCTCTAAGAAATTTGTCCAAAATTCAACTTTTTAGGAATATAGCCTAAAACTCCATCTGTATATCTCCTTATATCACAAAAATGTGGCCCCACATTGGTATGCAAGCATTTCCATGGGCTACAATCCCCACCAAGAATGAAGAAAAAGGGATAAATGTACAGATTCCTGTTTATTTCTAAAATAGATTCACATCACCTTCTTTCAGTGAGTATGAGGCAGCCTGGGTTCTAAGAAACTTTCTTCATCATTTTAGCACACCATTCAATTTTAAGACTTTCTGCAGCCTGAGTACAGCTGTCAGAATGACTACTATCAAAAAATGAGAGAACAGCTAGTACTCTAATTATATGGATATGGGTGAAATAAACACTTTCAAACTGTGATAGAATATGATTCCAGTAGAACCAATTTTTAAGAAGTCTTGAAAGTTCTTCAGAAATTAATATAATAATAACTCAGGGTGCATTTCCAAAGTATTTGTTATCAGTATGTTAAATAAATGGTTGCATTATCATCTTCACTGTAGCAGTATTTACAGTAGACAAAGTTAGGAAACAACTGAAGTAACTTTTGGGTGAAGGGCACACCAGAAGATTTCTCCCAGCTTTAGGGAAATCAGTTACTTTCCTTAGAAAATCTAACCCCTAAATTTAGTCTGCTCTCTAACAAGAAAAGCCCCAAATATTGATATTCACTAGAATTTCAAGAGACATTAGATGTGCAAGCTGTGGGATCCTAAAGTCAGAGAGTTCTGAAGCAAAGTACCAGGAAAATACCAGAGTGGGGAAGGAACACCTTCTGACATAAATTCCACCAGGGGAACTCTGAACAAAAAGACATTGTGACAAGGGGCCTAGCACTTTCAGAGACAAAAGAAGAATACAAACACATATTTTTGCAAAGGTCATGTAATTTTTCTATCATGTGAAATACTCAAAAATTAAAAACAATAACAACAACAACAGCAAGTCTTTGCTTTTGACTTTTTCTATGATACTGGGGATTTGACACAGGAGCATGTTAAATGTGAGCTACACACCCAGTCCATGTTTTAAAATTTTGAGACAGGTCTTTCTAAGTTGGCTATGCTGAACCTGAATTCCTGAAGTTGACCTTGAAATTGCAAACATTATGCCTTAGCCACCTGTGTCTCTGGGATTATAGGCATGTGTCATTGTACCCAGTCAGAAAACAAGACCTTACAATGAAAAGAGGGGAAGTTGCCACTGTGAATATGAACAGGGAGCTGGAATTTTAGGATGTTATATATATATATATATATATATATATATATATATATATATATATATACTGTATCCAAGCCTAAACATACAAATATATATATATATTTGTATGTTTAGGCTTGGATACAGTGTTCTGGACTTCACGTTTTGCTTCACATTTAGAACATTCAGGAGGTTCAGCCAGGGTGGCACGCATCTCTAATCTTAGCAACTCATGATAGTCAGCACAAGTTCAAGGACTGGATCAGCATCTGTTTCTAACAAAAAATAAAAAGTATCAGGGATATAGCTCAGTGGTGAAGGACCTCGAGTTTCAAAGCATAGTGCCACCATCCCACCAAAAAAGAAACAAAAGCTCAGGAAGAAAGAAAAACTGAGACATTTACAGACTATAGGCTGTGACCCTCCTCATGCAGGAAAAAAATACATAAACTTGTGATTTTGATGATCATCCCTCTCCACAATCCACCACACAATCTAGGAATTTGCTGGAATGCTGGCATATATGTGTTCAGATAGAATTTCAGATAGTAGCTGAAAACATTCTGCAGAAACAGGACAGGACTTCTGGAGTCTGCTGCTGACAAATGCCCCACTTAATTGATCAGTGAGGGTTCAGAATTAAAAATCAACTCCTTATTTTGCAATTTGGCCTTAGACCTAATTGCCAGTTCATGATATGATTCTTCCTATGATGAAAGTCCCTGAATAAGCAAATGGGCTTGGAATAAAGATGAATTCAGTTGCCAGGCATAGTGGCACACACCTCTAAATCCCAGCAGCTTGAAAGGCTGAGGTAGGTATATTGCAAGTTCACAGTCAGTCTCAGCAAATTAGCAAGAACCAGTCACTAAATAAAATATAAAAAAGTGATAGTGATGTGTCTCAGTGGTTAAGTACCACTGAGTTCAATCCCCAGTACAAACAAAAAACAATGTGTCTAATTTAAAAGTCCAAACCCCTCTAATACATCACATGATTTACACAACTTTTCCTACTCTTTTAGGACTTGGTTACTGGCACTTATTGAAAAAAGCAGAATTTCTATGGATAGGTGTGTGTGTGTGTGTGTGTGTGTGTGTGTGTGTGTGTGCATATATATAATTTTTAATATATATAGTGCTTGCTTTCTTGTATCTGGAATGGAATGAACCATGGCCAGCATTTGGAAGGAGAATACCTATCTCTGGAAGCTTTCTGCTTAAATCTCCCTGCTTTCACTCAGGGCAGTGTCTCTCCTGTTTTTTGGATGTGAGAAGAAATATGCGTAAGAAATTATAATATTCACCTAAAAGAAAAGCAGATAAGAGACTCACTTGAACGAATGTGTGTATATAGAATATCCACATATATTTCATATAAACAAAGCCCTTTTATATACCTTATTGTTTATTTGGCTGCTTTTCTAGGGAAATCCTGGTTCACTTTTAAACAAGGAATGATACCTGTCAGAAGTAATCCCAACCCTCCTTTACAAATCAGTAAAAAATACAGACTTCTATGTCATTTTCTAAACATAGCTGAGCATGGGTGATAGAGGCATGGAGCACACTACTCGTTTATTAGGGAAAGAATAAAAGCAGTTTAAGGAAACAAAATCAATTGTACCACCTTGAACCATGAAAGAAATAAAATTTGGAATTCAGACAAGGAAGTTTCAACATTCTATGTTGTGAATGTGGATGGCATTCATGCCCACAGTGCAAAGGTTATTAAAAGTTTTTGAAAGAAAATTCATGTGAGTGGCAGATAATGGTTAAACAATCAGTATCTGCACCATGTTTTCCAGTTGGTTTTTCAGCTGTGGGCCACAGTACATAAATGTATTATAAGCATCCATGAAGAGCATTATGCATCTGTGTTTTCCAGAATTATTTCCATTTGAGAAATGAGAAAACACAGTTTTCTGGACATTAAATGGTAACTCAGCTGCACAAAGAGAACTACCCAGGGACAGAATTATATAAAATCCCTTCAAAACTCCTCAAAGGTTGATTTGCTCCTGATGTAGAGGATATGTTTGAAAGAGTATTATTTTCTCTTCATTTTGAAAAGAGTACCTAGAGAAGATATCCCAGAAGTTAAACAATTTTTCCCTCTTTCATATTAAGTTACTTCAGAAACTGATCTACCAACCTAGATTTCTTAAGAGGTAAGTGCTTGGAGATTACAGGGTGCAGAAAAGCACATCACAGGTCTGGAGTCTGAGTATGACTCAGAAAACAAATAAATCTAAAAGGTTCATGAAAAATCTTAAAGAAAAAATATGTAACTATTTCTAAAATATATGTCCTTTTGTTGCTATCTCTACAATTTATCATTCAGAAAACAATAGATTATTATGCATGTTTCTAAGATTTGTCAAATCATATCTTATATTATTTTGTATTAAAGGTCAAAATCTAGAAAACAGAATGCACAATTCACTGTCAAAACATTAAAAAATCTTCAAGGAAGAGGAGTGCATGCTTTAGTGAATATGTTATTTAACAATTTACTTAACCAATGATTTTGACAAAATATATTCATTTTCCTGTAGCCATAGGGAAGTGAAAATTTCCTTATTTATATTTTCTGTTAGAATCTTCAAAGATAAGCTCTAGAATTTTGTTTGAAACAACCACCATATACAAAACATACAAGATACCTACAATACAAACTCAGGAGAATAAAAATGTAATTTTTTTATCAATTAAAAGCAAAACTTTTTTTTCTTGAAATTTAACACTATCTGCCTTTTTGGATATGTTTTCTTATCTTTAAAGTCAGAAAAGACAAAAGAAATGAAGTCAAATAACTTGAACTGTCAATTAATAGAGGGGATATTTATATCTGTGTTTAATAATCATAAAAATTCAAAATATAAATATTTAAGATATTTACATAAATGTAAAATAAAATTCCATCATAGGCAAACTAAATAATTTGATGATGATATAAAACAAATGAATAGTCATAAAATCAAGAGGAGTTTATTATTTTTGTGGAAACACTTGCTATTGAAGATATATGATGGTCACTGTCACAGAGACTTACAGAAATTACAGCATATGTGACCATAATAACATGTAAGAACACAACAGTATTCATCCAAACACAAACCATATAAACCCAGGGTCATGGTTCAAGTGAAAGTACATCTTGGAAAAAATAAATAATAATCTGTGGGAAAAATGGTTAAAAGGAGTGAGTCACAATTTTAGTTGTAGTATATCCAGTTTAAGAAATAGTATAAAACACCATGTTTAGGTTTTATATATGTGAAATATGTATATGATATTTCACGTGTATACATGTTTAGAAAGAAAATATGTAGAACATATGAGAAAATAAATTCATTGGAAGTCCATAAAACACTCACTTCTCACTTACATATCCATGTGCAGATGATAAATCCCATCATTACAAAGAAGACAATTCACCCTAAAATAATCACTGTATATCCCAGTAAAATTGCTATGCACCTATATGAATATATCATAGTAAATTCTACTGTTATGTGTATCTATAAAGCAGTAATTTATAAATCTATAAATAAATGGAAGAGAGGAAAAGATAGGAGAGGGAAAGTGCAACTACTGGATAAAGAAGTGAAGTAAAATATATTCCATGTTTGAATGATAATGTCAAAATGAACCAAAATATTATGTAAAAGTATAATGAAATAATAAAAAAATCAACAAGCTTTATTTTCAATAAAATAAGAAATAAAATCATAAAGTTTAAAATTCATCCACAAAATTATATATAATTTTAGCCAAGAAAATTTTCAATTATAAGAGAAAAATGAGTACTTATCATTACCTGACATTCATGTATATTGTAAATCTCTATTATAATAATCACCAAGGAATCACAATATAAATTAAATTCATATATAAATCCATGTTTGTAAAAATTATACACTTAATTGCAGTAGAAAAGTTTAAATAAATCAAACCATAACAAGGTCAATCTCAGCAACTAAGCTAGATCCCATCTCAAAATAAAAAAAAAATAAAAATTTCTAGGGATATCTCACTAGTAAAGTATTGTGAGATTCACCTTCAAGCAACATAATACAAAGAAAAAGAAAGAAAAAAAGTGAAAATGTAAAAGAGCTAGCTCAGGAGAAAGCGAGGTCCCTATAGGCCACATTTTCTCTCCTGCAGGAAAATGGCATGTGGAAATTTGGAAATCTGATCACTATAAAGGGCCCACCTCTCAATCACCAGCATCTGGGAAGATGCTGGGCCACAGGCACATACCTACCAGATAGTATTTGAGGTAGGGGTTGAGAATGCCCTGCAAAATTAAGGAAGACAATAAGGGGTTTCTGCCAATGACATGCTGCTCCCTGGATGGCCAGCAGGACTGAGGGTGCACTGCTCCAGAGGATGTCTTTGACCTGTAGAATCCAGAGACTGCACAGAGTCCTAGTCTGCCAGCTACTGTTCCTGCCATAGCCAGTGCCGCCATACCAACAGCCTCCCTCTCCATACTCATGTTGTTACTCACCACTCACCATTTCTGGATGTTCAGGAGCAAGTCCTTATCTGTAGGTATCTTCAACATCTGCACAGCAGAGCAACGTGGGGCTCCAAAGCAGGAGAGTGAAGTCTAGAGTCAAATGGCAGATATGACTGAATCAGGGGAAATGGAGAAGGTGGCAGAAGCCCGCCCTCAACACCCTGGCAGCACATAGGATTGGACGGTTATAAGTGCTCTTAATTGGGTGGAGCTTCAGGCCTGCCCCTGGAGTCTGAGACCAGGAGACTTCTCTGTGTGTGACAGTGAATAATATCCAATCTAGACAAGAATAAGCCCAGAATGACAGGTTCTTTGTTGCAGCTTTTTTTTTTCCTTTTGAGGTCTGCGAATTGCAAACCAGAGCCTCCAATAAGCAGAATATTTTCATTTAGTGCTCCGTGATGCCACTATAAAAACACTTTATCCTCTCATTTTAGATGCCAAGGAATCACACAATTTTTTCATCAAAATTTTCATTCTTTAATAAGAACTTTTTCTATTTCCTCTCAACAGGCCCATTTCATCATTAGTAATTGCTGTCATTGCACTCCCTTTTTTCTCCTACTTCAGAAAGTGTAAACCCTCAAGGTTTACATTCTAATGCCCTTTGGCAGAGAGATATAAGTGATTTTTCTCCATTTATCCCTATTCCTTCTTACATGTTACTATAGATACATCCTCAGACCTGATATGGGCCTGTGCAAAACATTCAGAGAAGGTCTCAGCCTGTATCTCTCAATGCTTCTTTACATTGCCACCATTGGTAAACCTTATTGTTTAAAAACTGACAATGCCCCTCCATATACTTCTAGTGCCTTTGCTCAGTTTTGTAATCAATGGAATATAACTCCATTGTAATCAGTGGAATTACTCATAATCTTCCTGAACAGGCCTTAGTTAAACATGCACATTGGACTTAAAACGTGCCTTTTAAAATAAAAACAGAAAAGAGGACCTAGCCTTCCTTTTGTTAATAATACTCTCAATATTGCCTTGTTGAAAATAAATACTCTTAATGTACAGTAAGAAAAAAATACACATGACTGATCCTCTGCCTTGAACAGGCATTTTACCTCTAAGGAACCACTAAAAAAGATTTATGTAAGACACCAAGTTCCAATAGATCTAATTTAGTAGGACCCTGTAACCTTGATTACATGGGGGAGAGCATATTTTGCTGTTCATACTCCTACAGATCCTGTTGGGATTCCAACCAGATGTGTGAGACTTCTGTTTGACTTGAGAGACTATTGTTTGTCCTTCTTTCAAGTTAAGAAAAGTCTTTAATAAAAGGTCAACCCAGGTTCTACATTAGGTCAAATGTTTGGAAATTACATGGTGCAAGAAAGCACACTATGGGCAAATGCTGCATCTATTTCCTACCATGCCGACACTTGACATGGTCCTGTTTAAAGATCATCCTACCTTTTGGGGACCATAGGCATGGCATGTCTCCATGTGTAGATGCTTTTTAATATTAATAATCAATATATCATTAGGAACTTATTGGAAAATATTGGGAATGTTTTATTGTATTGGGATACAAAATAGTACACAATAAAAATTTAGTAGTAATACATAGATAAAATATATAAAAATAAACAATTGTAGCTATGCTCAAGTTAAAAGGAGCCTATGATTACTATAGTATAATCACTTCTAAATATAGATGGATAAGGAGACATTCCTCTGAACTTGAATATAGTGTTTAGCCTTTGTTTCTTTCCTAGTTTTAATAAGTGATTCTAGAGACACTTTACATAATAAAAATATTTAGATTAGTCATAAATATAATGTGTCTTTCCTATGTTTAGATTAATCCTTTGAGAATCAAAATAAGATTGTAGTCCACCATTAAATAAAATATAATAGACTAAATATTAATTGTAAGTTTATTTATTTGCCCTTTGTTAATAATAGTAAAAATTCTTCATTGTTAAACATTGGAGTTCATGGTAGGGGTGGTTTCTCAAAAAATTTACTGATGTGTTTTTTCTGGAGGTTGAAGGTTGACAGATCATGGTGCCCTTGGTTTGCCTGGGGGACAGGGTTGTTTTTGTCTGACTGGGAAATAAGGTTGTTTTGGTCTAAACTGTCATACAAAGGGAATATGTACTTTGAGAAGAAGCATAGATCATACATTTAAACATTTTTATTATTTTAAATTAACCATAAAATGATATAATCATTATTAAAGAAAGAAAAAATGTATATAAAGACTGGCAGAAAAATAAAGATGGAGATTCTGCCTCAGAACCCTTGCTGTCTCTCTCCACTATTTCTCCACCTTGCCAATCTCTCCCATCCACCTAGGATCCCTGATCACTGCTAAGGCTGGACCCTGGCAGGCCAAAAATCTGAGTAGCACACAGGGAAGAAAATCACCTATATGACTTCAAAATCAAGTGAAAAGTAACTCAAGCTTGTCAGTTTGGAGATTGGAACAAATGGAACAATGTGATTTTATTTGCCACAAGGAAGAGAGATTAATTAAGAAAAATTAACTTTTTAAATTTCTAAACAAAGAATCCTGGCTGAGAGAAGCTGCTGCAGTCAGAGATTTCTTCTGCCAATAAAACTTCAGGAATTCTTCGGTGAGTAACCTGCCCATAGCTATTAAAATTTTGCATGTGCACATCACTTCACTCAGTATTCCCTTTCATGTGAGTCTGTCTTCAACAGTCAACTAGTTATTATTGTCAGCTCAATTGTATCCTCACTCCAATTCTGATATGTTGATGTTCCAAATACCTGGTACCTCAGACTGCAATTTCATTTAAATATATGCTTGTTTTAAAATTTTTATTTTTAGTTTACATGGTGCTGGAAAATGAACCTAGGGTCTTGTGCATTCAAGGCAAGCACTCTATCAACTAAGTTATATACCCAGCCCTTTATATGGTTTTTAAAGTCCTGGTTAATGCTAATCCAGTTAATTGGTGTAAAGCTTAATCCAGTTAATATTTTTTTTTCTCATAAAAAGCAGAAATAAGGACACAGAAGAATAGAAAAAATGTCATGCAAACAGAGTCAGAAGATGTCAAAGTGTGGGTCTCAAAGAAAACCATTCCTGAAAGCACCTCAAATAGAGACTCTGGAAGTAGCACAAATAAATTTCTGTTAAAGTCCATCTGATATGTCCATGACAGTCCAATGATATTGCTGCAACTACTGGGACACTATTAACTGCCCCAGTAGCATTGGTGAATGAAGATCAAATCACATCACATTCCAAAAACATTGAATGACTGAACTGATAAACAAATAAAGTTTAATGTTGGAGTATTGTAAAGGCATTGAGAACATTCTCAATGGGACTATAGATTTGTTTGTGGTATGGTACAGTCATGAAAAACCTGTGCACTACTTTTTATCTTATTTGTTTGTGTAACATCTTCTCCTCTTTGTGTCAATACTTTCCTTGGAAAGGTTAGTTTTAAGTCTTCTAAAAGAACTGGAAGTACAATGGAGATGGCAGTTACATGCATATCCTGGGGCAGGTAGCTAAGGCAAAAACAGTAGCAACTGAAAATAAATATTCACTGCCCAGTAAACATTGGACATTTCTTGGGAATATTTTCTGTTACTTCTACAAATATGTAATCTGAAAGTTTTGACATAGTAGTTTGCCAGGGAGAGTAGTACAGTCTATATTTCTTTTTGAATAGGAATGTAAGTCATTCAAGTGATAAATTCCTGAAGAAGGATTTAGGGGAGTTCCAAAGTTTTCCAAACTTGGGTAACTTTCTTGGACCTATCTTGGCAATCTCTAATTTGTGCCTATTGAGACAATCTCCAGAAGTTCTGTCTGACCTTAGATGAGAGATATCATTGTTGGTCAGGTGGTGCACTTCCTCCTTCACCAAGGAGACAGAATTAACAAGTAGATCCATGAAGATATGCATACAACTGTACAAAGAGATTATCTTCCGTGTAGAAAAATAATTAACTCTGCTGTCCTGAATGACTCCACAGGTGACACTCCCACTGAATATTTCTAAACTCAGATTATTTTTTTCAGAAATATATGCATAGGACTCCATACAGAATAAAGTCATTGGAAAAATATTTGAGTAATAAAAACTAATATCCAGTATTTAAACATTTACCCTACCAGATATGTCCAGCATGCAAACATGAAAGTTCTGCAATATCAAGAACATGGAATATCCTACCCCTACCATTGCAAACCCCCTATCATTTCTAACCCCCACATATAGACACAGAAGAGGTAGGTCAAAGTACTACTCAGATATGATTCCAGATGAGGACTTGCCTGGATTAGTCTTCTCTGGTCTACTCTATTTTACCTACGGGTGCCTCCTGGTAAGTGACCCTGTGGGTCTGATATGAGGGCTGAATCTACATCTAGAAGAATTCCCACTCTGGACATTTTTGTGATTAGAACTTTGGAAGGTTTGGACATATCAAGAAAGCATCTCGCTGTCTTGCAAAATTTTCTTAACATGAGCTAAACAATGAACTGTCTGTAGAATGTGGGTGCCTAGTCTCCAGAGTTCTACATTCTGTTGGATTCTAGGACTGATAAATTGTCACTTGTTCAAAGTTTAATTACCTGGGCCTCTTTCCATAATAAAACCTGTCAAAAGTGTCCTTTAGAGTTCTGACTTGTCAACTCTCTAACAATTTAATATTAAACAAACAGAAGTGGGCTTTCAGTCCCCTGAGAATCAGTCAATGCCTCACTGACAACTTTCATGGAGGCTAATTGCACACCTGGCAGGTGCCCTGAAGAAAATTGAAATTTGGATGGCAACATTAGAACTGTATTTTTCTCCATGTGAGTTTAAAGTCTATCTTGACCCTGAACTCTGACTGCAGGCAGAAAAACATGATCATTCCATAGGAGACATGTCAGAGAGATCAGAATGGTATAAATTAGGGTTAGCAGTGCTTCTGGAAAAACTTGCTTGCTGGTGAGAAATATCTGTGGTAGTCACATGATGTCATCCTTGCAGAAACCAAGGTCAACCTGGGTACTCTCCCATGTTCCAGACCAGTCACCTGGATACCAGTCAGTCGGCACTCACCTGCATTCTACAACACCCACAAACTATGGCCAAAATTTGCATTCTTAATTAAAGTTTAACACTCTGTACTTTTCAAGGGAAAAATATCATATTGAAGTACTTACCTCAGTCTGCTTGTCTTGATGCAAACAGAGCTGATTTTTTCAAACAGTCTGTGTGCTATCTTGCTTTCCAGGTTTCTATGATGGAAAAAGTCACATAATAAAGACAAAACATATTGTTAAAGGGTCTCATGCATCTCTCTCTTTAAGTAAAACATTTTAATTTCATTGAGTCCAGGAAAGCTGATTTAAGATTTTCATAATTTTTGTGAATAACTCCATAAACTTGCCAATAATTAAGTATATAAATGCTCTCACTAATCCACTGAAATACATCCTGCTTCTATTTGCCCTAGTTAAATGTGGAGATCTTGAAATGTAGGGATTTCAGGCCAGTCAACATACAGGGAGCAAAAGTCCTTCAATTCAAGCAAACTCCTCATGAAAATAGTAGGTTAAGAAATGCTCTGCTGCTCCTCTGTCCTTGAGGTCTGGAAACATTATATTATTAAAATAGCATTTGGTACTGGTGGACTCTAAGAAGCAAGCAAGTTGTATGATCTGTATATGCACAAAGTTAAATGCACATGTAAAATAATGTAACTTGGAATAGATAATAAAACTGAACTGATTTTCCCATGGGCCCACTTCTTGCTCTTCACCATACTTTGTGCTTACCTCTTAATTAATTTCCCCATAACCCTTATAGCTGGACCTCAATTACCCTTTTCATTGAAACATGCTACTCCTTGGGACTCTGTTACTTTGAATAAATAGGAATGGGGGTTGAGTCTTCTTTGTTCCTCTGTGAAGCACCAAAAATATCAGCATTCCTCTCAGTCTCTGAAAATTTCAGAAACCCCCAAGGGGCAGTCAGTTATATTAGAATGTCCCTAAACACATTACATCATTAGGCTATGATGACATCGATTTGGTTCCATGTTTCATTTTAGTATTTTTTATGTTTGCTTCTCAGTACAAGCACCCAAGTTTATTTTGTGATCAGTTTTGCTCCACTTATGAAATGAGAGTAATTGTTTTTATGAAGGATTGACAGGGAAACTTAAGGCACATGCCCTGGATTACATTAATATCCAGTACACACTTGTGTAAAATGGAGTGGGATGAGAAAAGGAAGGGAGCCAGGAGCAGAATAGAAAATGCTACATGGTGGGGCAAGGGTCCCCCTCATTTGTCATTAAGTGTAGGCTTACAGGATCCAGGTCTAGTCCTGTTGAGACAGACCATTTCCTTAGCTGAGGTCATTTTTCTAAAGACCATTCCACTAGTGAAGCCAAACTTAGACTATTGAGAAATGCACCCCCAAGATTCTTTCAGCCATGCCATGCCATGTACCTTTTGGAGTAACAACTTGAGGCAAATACAGTATTGGCTTATTAAGGTTCATTTAGTGAAACTATTTATTTCAGCTACATTTTGTCGGGTACTATGCTGAAAGCTAGCACAAAGTCTTCACCATGGCAGACATGGCCTCCTCTCTCCTAGGATTTTCTCACCAGTTTAGATAGCAGTCCAAAATTACAATAAAAGTAAGGAAGTCAGAGCTCTAATTTTATCCTTGTGTAAACAAGCAGTATGTCAACATATGGCTTTAAACAGTGCTAATGAAGTAACTCCTTGGTAGGTCCTGCTGAGGGACTTAGCAGTAGGAAGAGAAAAAAGAATCAGTATACTACAGTGATGCAGCCACATCAATGTTCATAGCTGCTAAATTCACAATAGCTAGATTGTGGAACCAACCAAGATGCCCTTCAATTGATGAATGGATAAAGAATCAGTAGTATATATACACAATAGAATGTTACTCATCCATAAAGAAGAATAAAATTATGGCATTTGCTGGTAAATGGATGAAGTTGGAAAATATCATGCTAAGTGAGATAAACCAATCCTAAAATAACAAAGGCCCAAAATTTTATCTGATAAGTGCATGACAATATATAATGAGGAGGGCTGATGGGGGAAGAAAAGAATGAAGGAAATTTAGATGGTTTAGAGGAAAATGGGTGAGAGGTGTGGGGGATGTAAAGATAGTAGAATGAAACAGACAGCATTACCTTATGTGTATGTATGATTGCATGAATGCTGTGAATCTACATTGTGTACAACCACAGAAATGAAGAGTTGTACCCCATTTGTGTACAATGAATCAAAATGCAATCTTTAAAAATTAAAAAGTAAAGAAAAACAAAAGACACAGAGAACTGTGACAGTAGGAGACAGCATGGTCAGTTGACCTTGAAGTTCATTATAATTCCGAAGGAGCATCCAGAAGCAAAGGGTTTACTTATGAATATTCACCATGTATTGTAAACTCCCTGAGGTCAGGGTCAGGATTCAGTACCTAAGCAACATTGAAGCATTTGCCCCATAAGAATGTCAAATTTTAGTCTGAATATTTCAGGGAAAACCATCAATATGACTCGCATTTTTCAAAATTCAGTACTATTCTTGCATGACACTTCCCATGGGGCAGGGCAGACTAGACACACCTGCAGGAACTTCCCATTTTATTGGAGTATAAATTTTTATAATACTTTCTAATTACTGTGTGTATTTCAAATATGTGCATTCTGATATGTCCTTCTTCATCACATATTTTAATATTTTGTGCATTCTCTTTCTCTTTGTTAGTGTGGCTAGGTGTTTATCAATTTTATTGATTTTTTTTCAAAGAACCAACTTTTGTATACAATCTATAGTGTTTCTAAGATATTGTATTTATTTACTCTTTGGATGATTGTAAAACCTTCCTCAAGTAAATCTATCAGATCCATTTATCAAGCATCTCAGATGATTGCTGCAATTTTTAGATAGAGTTTTTACTTATGTTACATACTTCTTTAAGACATAGGTCATTGCAAAATTACACTGTGCAATATAGTGCAAACTCATATTTTATATGGAAAAGTTATAAAAATAATTGTGTGACTCTCATTGATGTGCTGTTCATACTATTGCACTTGACTGAAACCAAATCCACAATATCATTGAGGTATGTTTATACTAGGGTCTAGTGGACTCTTCCAGATACCCTTGACACACACAGAAAACAGAAATCTGCTATGTCATTTTCTACTGTCCCTACCAAGAGGCAATCTTCATGTACAGCAAGGGTAGCTGTATATGAAGACATAAAATAGTTGCATTTTGTGAATGTGCTTGATAGCATGCTACTATTATCTTTAGTTTCACACAGTCCCAGCTTTAAATTGATGATGCTCCATTTAATAAAATTTGAATTATTAAGTGAAATGGATGAACAAAAACAACCAAAGAGTAATTTTTTAAAGAGTTCAAGTGAGGATTATATGTGACTATAAGGAAACAAAAGGAGGGCATTTTGTGAGTATTTATGCTACAGTGCAGATATTTTGTGAGTGTTAGAGGCCAAGTGAGAATATTATGTAAAAGGGCCTATAGTAACATTATTTACCTGAGTGTCAGAGGTGTCATGAAACTATTATGTGAGTGTGATTAGTCAGGATAAAGATTTTATGTGAGTGTGAGCTCCCAGAGTGTGTCAGAGGCCACAGAAGATATTATGTGAATACCAGAGGCTATCGTGAGGATATTTTGCCAATGTTACAGGCCAGTGTGAGGAGATTATGTGAGTGCCAGAGGCCACAGTAAAGATTATATAAACAACAGAATCCAAGTAAAGGCTTTATGTGTCAGAGGTCACAGTGAGAGTACCATGTCAGTTTCAGGGGTCAACTGAGGGTATCATGTAAATTTCAGAGGTTACATTGAGGATACTATTCATGTTTTAGAGACCATTGATTTTTTAAATTTAATGTGTGCATTACAGAAAAAAATAAAAATGCACACAAGGAACAAAATTATCCATTTGCAATGAGTTTAGTTGGACATGTCCCTCCATGTCATGAATATACATGCACAACATCCCCTTTTGTGTGATTGAGGTATTAGTCAGTATCATGCTTTTTCACACATCATGAATATTCACCAAAACAAAATCCAAAACCTACTCACTTAACCTCATACATTCACAAAATATTCTGTGACCAAGGAGACTCACATAATACCCTCTCTGCCCTCTGACACTGGCATAATATTCTCACTTGGTCTCTGATTCTCACATAATATTCTCACTGTCAACCTTGACATTCTAATGATACCTCATTGTAACTAAAGATACTCATATAATACCCTTAGTGTGTCTGCTGACACTCACATAATATCATAATATCACTGGGGCCTTTAATGCTAACACAATATCCATACATTAGTATTTATATCTAGTATAGTAGAAGCCCTATGGATTTTAATACTAATATATTTTAAATCACTTTGCATTCAAAATTAATGGTTTCACTAAGTCCCTAATAATTTGTATAACATGGAAAATGTGGTCTCTAAATCTAATATAAAAACTCCCCTGTGATCTTTCAGTACTGATATTCTCTTCATACTAGAACACCAAATACTGCTTAACTTGCTGTTATCTGGTTGTTCATACTAATAAGGTATATATTCTATAAAATCTAAACCTAGGCATATCTGTAATGCAGAATTTGAAGGGCTCTTTTAAAATCCCCATGTTCCTCCTGATGGAGAGAAGCAAAGCCTTTGAGACAGAAGTCTCCTGTGCTTCTCCTGTGCTAGCAAACAATATAATTTCTTTTTTCTCAAAACTCTGTCCTTGTGATTCAATTGACATTGGAGAGAAGGACTGAGATTTCAGCAACAAATTTGGCACCCAAGGTGGAGCCCAAGTGCAGATCCTGCTCCAGTTTTCCTGGTAGGCCTGGCACTTCAAGCAACCACACTTCCATGTTGATAATGTAAAGTAAATTTTTTGAAAGCTGACTACTGGAAAGTTAGAACACAGTGACTGTGCCTTAGGTCAAACCAGAGCAGCTCTTTCTGATTGCTTCATCTTGGTCATCTTTAAGAAAGAGGAAACTTAATGCAGTAAATTAGCTACATACTAGCCATTTGTGCCTTGCCACAAAGAGTGGCCTGGCTGCCTTCCTTCCTAGTGCCCTGTGACTCTTCTGTACTTGCACTGTGACCACCTGCTCTCAATGCTTCCAGCTCTGGCTCATCCTGGGGACTCATGTAAGGTGCCATATTTATGGAGCCTCCATCCTGCCTCCAGAGGTGGCACATCACCCAGGGCCTCCTTGTCACAGAGCAGATGACTGCTTTTGTCATCCTATGCCACAGAGAAGGTGTTCAGGAAGTGCTGCAAGATGGACCCCTATGATGGTTGTTGTCCTCAGTTCAGAGATGAAAAGAACAGGGACAGGGACACAGGAGGGTGTGGTAACTTCCTATGTCTGCCCCAACCAGTGACTGTAAGCTGGGGGTCAGTACAAGTCCCTTGCTCTTTCTGGAGGCATAGTCTCCTCCCCCTGGATGGGATGTGGTATAGCAGGACTGGACTCTCATTCCTAATCCCCTTGTGGCCCTCGTGGTGTTGGGGTCTCAGGGCACTTTTTGGGCTATGCCTCTGTCATCAGGTCCCACAGATGGGGACCCTCTGAGGACATTGGGCCACCTGGCTGACGCAGGACCATCTTTCTATCTCAAGATCCCTTATGTAACCACATCTGCAAAGTACTCTGACCTGCGCTGTCACAGAGCCACAGGTTCCAGGAAACAGAAGAAATTGATGATCAGAGAGGCCATAGGACCACAGGTCTGGTGACTATAAGATGTGGGTTTTCCTCTGAGTAGGTGGGAGCCATGGAGTGTTCTGAGCAGAGTGACAGAAGCTGACCAAAACTTCTCCAGGTGTCCTTTTACTCTAGTTGGTAACTAGGCTGCTGGGAAGATTTTGCAATGACCCAGGGGAGAGAGACCCATGGCTTGGACTTGGCTCTGAGGTCTCCCCAAAGGCCCTTTCAGGACCAGTCACATATCCTCACTGCCCAGAGACTTTGCTGATGAGAGCCAAGCCCCAGGAAATGTCCCTGGCCACCAGAAGCAGGTCATCCCAAAGTCATCCTTGCTGGGAACCACCCATTTCCAAATACTGGTAGATACAAGGTGTAAGTATGGGGATAATAATCCAGCCCCTTTGACACAATTCTTTGCATCCTGGCTCCTCATAGGGTTGGTTGCCGAGTCATGTGCAGAGTGTGCATGGCCAGGCAAACATGTATTTGTTATTTGCATAAGGTCTCTGTTTACATTAACACTTGTTTGAAAAAAATGCATTTCAAATACCTGGGACAATGTGAAGCAGAAAGATTTATCCACAATTGTGCAGAATGCCAGAAAGACAGGAGGGACTCATATAGCTTATTATCCGACCAGAGCATGCAATGCTCCTTTGGAATGTCCAGGCACCATTGTTCCTGGTTAGGCCCACCTTATGTACAAGAAAAATGGAACCAATCAAATGCTAAATGACATGTCCCTTTGTAGAGATCATCACCTTAATTGTCCACATCTGTACCTGTCCAATCATTCAGTGCCCAAGCACTGAGGGCCAACTGTGGTCACAACTGCCATGCTGCCTGCCCAGACCTGGCAGGAAACAACATACATTTATTCCCCTAGGTTCAGGTCTCTGAGGTGACAGTGTCCAGGAAACAGACGAACAGGTTGTGGAAAGGAAACCAATTGGTTGTGGGAATAAGGGTCATGGGGCCAGGTGTCTCTCCCATTGGGGTAGTCCAAGAGGGTCCCTCTGAGTATGTGAGTCCTGAAGGAGCAAAAGACACTGCATGGTGGATCTGAGGGAAAAATGCGCTGCGTGGAGGAAACAGCAAAGCACAGACCCTGATATCTGGAGGACCAGAGTTGGAGCAAGTGAGTGCAGGGATCAGGGTTAGTAATGGGGGTTGGGGTCAGGGGAACACCTTTGCAATCTTTCAAGGGGGACAGAAAGAGAAGGGAATGATGCCATTGTCCCCTGAGTCCAGCCCTGAGTTCAGGAGACAAGTGAGCCTGCCCATCTCTCCAACTGGGGAGCAGTTCCAACCTCCTGGGACATCTCCATCAGCTCTGCAAGCCAGGGACTCTGCTGGCTGTTACCAGCTCTGATTATCAGAAGAAAGACTTAGTGAAATGAATCATCTGAACCTGCTTTAGATGAACAGTCTCAGACCTTTGGATCATGGGTCACAGGACATGGTTACTACCATATCACATTCCTCTTCTTTGTTAAGGAATTTAGGCACCATATGGAAATCTTAATCTTTAAACACAGGTTAAAAAAAACATGAACTCTTTATGGAAATGGGACCATAAGGAGACATGTGGTTAATACCTCTGGCATTTGGTTGGTAATTCCTGTATTCCTTTTGGTTTGCATAAGAGCTTGTGCTTTGCAGAGACACTTTGGGGAGCTCACATTTATTTGTATTCACTGAATATGTGGAAGGTGCTTTTATGTTGGATGTATTTATAATTCTTACCCCAACCTAATTTAAAAAAAATAAGAAAGAGAAAAGGAAGGTGTCCATAATTCCTTCATGGTACCTTCTTCCTGGCAGGCATGACATACTCTCCACTGCATTACTTCTTATCTTGGGGTTCATTCTTTCTTCCTCTGTGGGTCAATACTTTCCTGCCTCTACCTCACAATCACATGGGGTGGCTGCTGCTTGTGTCCACCCACCCAGTGCCCCATCTGCTTTTGCTCATCACACTGCCCCTGTTTTATTTTAGGAAAATGGTCCTCACCTTTTTGATACACATGAGGAGAGGACATGGTTGGCCTCCAGTCCTCAAACTGGTCTCAGAGCTTGACTGGCAGTCAGAGTGTTCTCTCCCCACCCATCTCTGCTCCCACAGGTCAGAGTGATTCCTGGACAGCAAAAGAGACTTAGTATCCAGACTTGATTGATTTATTGGAAAGAACACCTTTCTTTTCAATGGACTGGTTTTGGCTGGGAAATGAGTCGGTCACAGAGCAGAGTTTCTGCTTGTATGTGAGGTCAGTGTAGAGAAAAAGGGAGATGATAAATGGAGAGAAATGGAGTCTTTTACGTAGGAGATGAACTGCTGAATTCAGCCATGTCTGAAACCAGAACTCTTAGCACAGGTTTTCTGATTTTGGAACTGTTACCAGTTTGACTGGTAATTCTTTGTGGTGGTGACTGTTCTGAGCATCATAAGGTGTTCAACTAAATATTGATGGAATGTCACAGTCCAGTCATCCTTCACAGAAATGAGCATGTCTCCAGCTGTTGCCAAGTGTTCCGGAGGGCAAAACTGCCTCCATTAATGCCATTCTTCCAGTCTCCTGATTTTTGTATGGGTCCCTTAGTGTGTCTTCTTCTGCTTATTTCTCTTCCATTTGGGTTTCTGTTCTTGTTGCCAAAAGATTTCTGTCTAAAGAGACTGTTGTTTGTAAGGGAGTCAGGCCTCAGTGTGCCTGTGTGTGTTAGCACTCATGTGTGTGTGCCCACCCTGTCTACCTGTGAGCAGAAAATGTCATGGGCCATTGAGAGGCCCATGAGAGGACCATTGGTGAGGTCCCCTATGCCAGAGGGGGATGTGCCAGGCAGCCAGAAAGCCAGGCTGTCAGATGGGGCCCAGGCAACACCAAGACACATAACTTTATATTTTTCAATTTAGGACAGTGTTTTCCAAACTTCCAAACCTTTTTTCCACCCTTACCATGAGTGGTAGATAGATAATGGCCCCTCAAGACATCCTCATACTCATGCTCCAGATCTGTGATTTTATTTCCTAGTGTGTGCAGAAGTAACTGGCTGAGGGACCTGAGATAGGGCAGTGATTCTGGAAAACCTGGTGGGTCCAAGGACCACAAGGGCCTTGCCTGGAGCAGCCAGGAGGACCTGTGTCAGAGACAAAGTGACCCTGAAGTAGGGGCAGAGTGGTGCCATTGCTGACTGGAAGGTGGAGGAAGGTACAGGATCTCAGGAAAGGCCAGGGGACAGAGCATCCTCAGCCTCCAGAGGGATGCAGACCCTTGTTCTCCAGATGACACATGTGTGTTTTAGAAGCCATTAGTTTGCAGCAATAGGTAACAATAATCCAGCTGGTCCCATCTGCATGCCACTTGCATTTAATTGATACTTTTTGTTTGGGTTGACTCCATTATCTTCACTGACCTGCTCGAAGGAGAGCTGCAGGGTGAGCACTTTTGTGACTCCCATGGGTTTTTCCAAGGAACAAACTGGAAATGGACCAACTGGACAAGAAGGGAGTGATGAGACTCTACCAGGAGCCCACACAGCATGTATCTAAGCAGGTGCACTAAGCAGGTTTATCTGCACTGTGTCTTGGAGCCAGGATTGCTCCATAAGAGAAACTGTCCCTTGACAGCCTCCCAGGGTGTGAGGTAGGGAGCAGGAGATGCCAGAATACCTGCTCATAGCCTTCTGTCCTCCCGTGTTCCAGGAGTGTACAAAGACATTGCACTTCAAGGGACAAGCACTATATGCATGGCCACTGAGACAAGTGTGGGACTCCCAGATGCCACATCCATGTTGTTCCCATAGCTGGTGGCAAAGAAGGAAAGATTGGCTGGGTGACTGAAAGGATATTTTGCTGCTATAATAACCAGCTCCAAGCACCTATAGAGAAAGACAGGGGTGGGGAAATGTAGATATTCCAGACATTGTCCCCTCACCCATGGCCCCATGGGCACTTTAGCTGGCACCCAAGGATGACACTGGACTCCTGGATGTTTCTCTCCAAGAACCTGGCTCAAGGTACTTTCTAGTAGCAGCTGTTCTAAGGTGGGCTGATTCTGAAGGTGTAGAACAGGCCCCATAGAGAGGGGGAGAGGTAAGACTGGAAGGTAGCTGGAGCCCATGACACTGACAGTGTTCCTCTGCCACAGTTCTGATGTCATGAGAGTATGGGGGGACTGTGCCAGCTTCAGATTTTTCATGTGCACCTTCTCTGATGAGGGCAAGATGGAGAACTCTGAAATCCCTGTTCTCAGGCAGGACACCAAATCTCACCACCCCCCTGGATGTCAGGTGCTCCAAGCTGGGGCTAAGGTGGGTCCACTGAGTTACAGTGTCCTGTGTATGAGGTTCTTTGAGGTGGGAGTTGCCACAAATCCAGATAAATATTGTATTTGTTCAATCATTTAAACATCAAAACCAACGTGAGAGGCTTCCAAGATGGCAGACTAGAGGGCAGGTGCATTTCATGTTGCTCCAGAACACAGGATTCAAAATAGGAGATAGTGAGAGACTTGGGACCAACTCATAGCCACTGGGTGAGTCTCTCCCATTGGGGAGGGGTCCCAGATGGGGCGGTAGCCCCGGAATGCAGGGAACTTTGTGAAGTAGAGTTGCTCAGCGAGTCGACCCTCCACCACGCTGGAGTGGTAAACACAGAAAACTGGGATCATCGTAAAGGAGGTGGCTCAGAACAGCACTTGGACTCAGAGCAAACACTGGGGCTCTGGGTGGCTGCCTGAGGAGGAGCTGTGTGGCAGGCTGTTTGGACTCAGAGCGATCCCTTCTGCACACCGGGGGGTTGCTCAAAGGAAGAGGAGAAGTGCGGCGGGTCACTTGGTCTAGCAGTGACTGCATCAGAGCTACAGGCGGTTGCCAGAGGAGGAGCTGCATCGTGAGCTGTTTAGACTCAGAAATACTGCTTCTGAAAACCAGGGGTTGCCCGGAGGAAGAGAAGCATGGCGGGTTGCTTGGTCTAGGAGTGACTGCATCAGAGCCACAGGCGGTTTCCAGAGGAGGAGGTGAGTGGTGAGTTGTTTAGCCTCAAAGCGACTGCTCGTGAACAATGGTGGCCTGTCTGGAGGAGGTGCACGGTGGGTCGCGTGGTCTCTCAGCGACCACTCCTGAACACCCAGGGAGCTACTCCGAAGAGGAGGAGGACCAGGGTGGGTAACATGGACTCGGAGTGACTGCCTAGGGTTATGGGCGGTTGGCAGGAGGAGGAGATGTGAAGTGAGTTGCTTGGACTCCTAGCGACTGCCTTGGAACACCGGGCAGCTGTCCAGAGGAATAGGTCTGTGGCGGGTCTCTGGGTCTTGGAGCTATTGTATGGGGCTCCAGGTGGCGGCTCAGAAGAGGGGCCGCATAGACAGGCAATTAGGTGCAGAGCAGGGTCCCAGGACCCGCTTCCTGGTGGAAGAGTGGCACAGAGACATGCCTAGGAGCAGAGCAAAGTTTCCAGGACTGCGGGCAGATTCTCTGAGGAGAGGCAGTCTAAGGAGACTGGTCTGCAAAGAGTGAGGCTCCCAGGCCCAGGAGGTAGGTCCAGGCCCCTGGAAACATGTCAAAGGAAGACAGCCCAGACCAGGCTTTAGTAGTAGATTGAGGGGAACCTCTAGGAGGGGAACTGACCAGCAAGACATTCCCACTGGGTGAGACTTCCCTGCCGGGTGAGGTTTTACCACAAGGACGGTAAAACAAGAGACACAGGCTCAAACAGGCCTTGCCTCAGCCCGCAGCCTAGTTCCCCTTTGGATGACCATTGTTCAACAAGTGGAGGCACCTCTGCCCACTATCAGGGAATATACCCAACCTGAGGGTCTCCAACCCTAGAGAGGCAGCTTCCTTGTGGAGCACCGCATTATCAACTTCCTCCAAGATTGCAGGCTACTGAAGTATAAGAGGGGATATACTAGCAATCATCAGGGACATTATAAGTCAATAGAGGAAATCTGCAATATCTTAATGATCCACTGATTACTGAACAATATGAGAAAACAAGGGAAGAAAATGCCCCAAACAAATCTAGATGTTACATCAATAAAATCCAACGACAGCATGGCAGAAGAAATGAAAGAACGGGAGTTCAGATTGTACATAATTAAAATGGTCAGGGAAACAAACGATGAGATCAAAGAGCAAATGCAGGCATTGAATGATGAGATGAAAGAGCAAATGCCGGCATTGAATGATAGCACCAATTGTCAGTTAAAAGAGCAAATACAGGAAGCAAATGATCATTTCAATAAAGAGTTAGAGATATTGAAAAAAAAAAACAGAAATCCTTGAAATGAAGGAAACAGTAAACCAAATTAAGAACTCCATAGAAAGCATAACCAAGAGGATACAACACCTGGAAGACAGAACCTCAGATATTGAAGACAAAATATTTAACCTTGCAAACAAAGTTGAACAAACAGAGAAGTTGGTAAGAAATCATGAACAGAATCTCCAAGAACTATGGGATATCATGAAAAGGCCAAATTTGAGAATTATTGGGATTGAGGAAGGCTTAGAGAAACAAACCAAAGGAATGAACAATCTATTCAATGAAATAATATCAGAAAATTTCCCAAATCTGAAGAATGAAATGGAAAATGAAGTTCAAGAGGCTTATAGGACTCCAAATACACAAAATTACAACAGACCCACACCAAGGCACATTATAATGAAAATACCTAACATACAAAATAAAGACAGAATTTTAAAGGCTGTGAGAGAAAAGAACCAAATTACATTCAGGGGAAAACCAATACGGATATCAGCAGATTTTTCAATCCAGACCCTAAAAGCGAGAAGGGAATGGAACAACATTTTTCAAGCTCTGAAAGAAAATGGATGCCAACCAAGAATCTTATACCCAGCAAAACTTACCTCCAAATTTGATGATGAAATAAAATCACTCCATGATATACAAAAGCTACAAGAATTTACAAAAAGAAACCCAGCATTAGAGAAAACTCTCAGCAAAATATTCCATGAGGAAGAGATAAAAAACAAAGAAGCAAATCAGCAAAGGGGGGAATTTTCCTAAAGGAACTGTCAAATAAAGGAGGAACAAAGTTTGTTAAAAAAATTAAATAAATAAAATTTAAAAAATAAACCAAATGACCGGGAATACAAATCATATCTCAATAATAACCCTGAAAGTTAATGGCCTGAATTTATCAATCAAAAGACATAGACTGGCATATTGGATTAAAAAGAAAGATCCAACAATATGTTGCCTGAAAGAGACTCACCTCATAGAAAGAGATACCCATACACTAAAGGTGAAAGGATGGGGAAAAACATACCATGAACATGAACACAGCAAAAAAGCTGGAGTATCCATCCTCATTTCAGATAATGTGGACTTCAAGCCAAAGTTAGTCAGAAGGGATAAAGAAGGACATTTCATACTGTTTAAGGGAAGCATAAATCAGTAACATATAATAATCATAAACATCTATGCCCCAAACAGTGGCTCATCCATGTATGTCAAACAAATCCTTCTCAATTTTAGAAACCAAATAGACTGTAACACAGTAATACTAGGTGATTTTAACATGCCTCTCTCACCACTGGACAGATCTTCAAAACAAAAATTGAAAAAAGAAACCAGAGATCTCAATAACACAATCAATAATTTAGACTGAACAGACATTTATAGAATATACCATCCAACCAAGAGCAAATACACTTTCTTCTCAGCAACACATGGATTCTTCTCTAATATAGACCATATATTATGCGACAAAGCTAATGTTAGCAAACAAAAGAAGATAGAGACACTACCTTGTATTCTATCAGATCATAATGGATTGAAGTTAGAAATAAATGAAAGAGTAAAAAACAGAAACTACTCCAATACTGGAGAGTAAACAATATGCTATTATAAGATGAATGGATAAGAGAAGATATTAGGAAGGAAATTAAAAAATTCTTGGAAGAAAATGAGAACAAAGAAACATCATAAAATCTCTGGGACACTATGAAAGCAATATTTAGAGGAAAATTTATTTCATGGAGCGCATTTAATAAAAAAGTAAAACTCAACAAATAAATGACCTAATACTACAGCTCAAAGTCCTAGAGAAAGAAGAACAGATCAGCACCAAAAGTAGTAGAGGGCAGGAAATAGTTAAATTCAGAGCTGCAATCAATGAAATTGAAACAAAAGAAACAATACAAAAAATTGACAAAATAAATAGTTGGTTCTTCGAAAAAATAAACAAAATTGATAAACCTTTAGCCACACTAATAAAGAGAAGACAAGAGAAAACACAAATCACTAAAATTCAGAATGAACAAGGAAATATCACAACAGACATGACTGAAATACAAAACATAATGAGAAGCTATTTTGAAAATCTATACTCCAACGAAATAGAAAATCTCGAAGTCACCAACAAGTTTCTTGAGACATATGAATTGCCTAAACTGAATGAGGAGGACATACACAATTTAAATAGACCAATTTCAAGTAATGAAATAGAAGAAGTCATCAAAAGCCTACCAACAAAGAAAAGTCCAGGACCCAATGGGTTCTCAGCCAAGTACTACAAAACCTTTAAAGAAGAGCTCATTCCAATACTTCTCAAAGTATTCCATAAAATAGAAGAGGAGGGAACCATTCCAAAATCATTCTATGAAGCCAATATCACCCTGATACCTAAACCAGACAGAGACACATCGAGGAAAGAAAATTTCAGACCCATATCCTTAATGAACATCGACGCAAAAATTCTAAACAAAAATTTAGTAAATCGCATACAAAAACATATTAAAAAGATAGTGCACCTTGATCAAGTGGGTTTCATCCCAGGGATGCAAGGTTGGTTCAACATCAGGAAATCAATAAATGTAATTCACCATATCAAGAGACTTAAAGTCAAGAATCACATGATTATTTCAATAGATGCAGAAAAAGCATTTAATAAAATACAGCACCCCTTCATGTTCAAAACTCTAGAAAAAATAGGGATAGTGGGAACATTCCTTAACATTGTAAAGGCCATCTATGCTAAGCCCATGGCTAATATCATTCAAAATGGTGAAAAACTGAAAGCATTCCCCCTAAAAACTGGAACAAGGCAGGGATGCCCTCTTTCACCACTTCTTTTCAATAACATCCTTGAAACTCTAGCCAGAGCAATTAGACTGACCAAAGAAATTAAAGGGATACGAATAGGAAAAGAAGAACTCAAACTATCCCTGTTTGCTGATGATATGATTATATACTTAGAGGAACCAGGAAATTCCACCAGAAAACTTTTAGATCTCATAAGTGAATTCAGTAAAGTAGCGGGATATAAGATCAATGCACATAAATCTAAGGCATCTTTATACATAAGTGATGAATCTTCAGAAAGAGAAATTAGGAAAACTACCCCATTCACAATAGCTTCCAAAAAAATAAAATATTTGGGAATCAATCTCACAAAAGAGGTGAAAGACCTCTACAATGAGAACTACAGAACACTAAAGAAAGAAATTCAAGAAAACCTTAGAAGATGGAAAGATCTCCCATGTTCTTGGATAGGAAGAATTAATATTGTCAAAATAGCCATACTACCAAAAGTGCTACACAGATTCAATGCAATTCCAATTAACATCCCAATGATTGTACCTTACAGAAATAGAGCAAGCAATTATGAAATTCATCTGGAAGAATAAAAAACCCAGAATAGCTAAAGCAATCCTTGGCAGAAAGAGTGAAGCAGGGGGGATCGCAATACCAGATCTTCAACTCTACTACAAAGCAATAGTAACAAAAACGGCATGGTATTGGTACCAAAATAGAAAGGTGGATCAATGGTACAGAATAGAGGACACAGGACACAAACCCAAATAAATACAATTTTCTCATACTAGACAAATGGTGCCAAAATATGCAATGGAACAAAGATAGCCTCTTCAACAAATGGTGCTGGGAGTATTGGAAATCCATATGCAAGAGAATGGAACTAAACCCATATCTCTCACTATGCAGGAAACTAAACTCAAAATGGATTAAGGACCTCTGAATCAGACCAGAGACCTTGCATCTTATAGAAGAAAAAGTAGGTCAGAGCTTCAACATGTCGGCTTAGGACCAGACTTCCTCAACAGGACTCCCATAGCACAAGAAATAAAAGCAAGAATCAATAACTGGGATAGATTCAAACTAAAAAGCTTTCTCTCAGCAAAGAAAACTATAAGCAATGCAAAGAAAGAGCCTACAGAGTGGGAGAAAATCTTTGCCAATCATACTTCACATAGAGCACTAATCTCCCGAATCTATAAAGAACTCAAAAAACTCTACAGCAATAATGCAAATTATCCGATCTACAAATGGGCTAAGGAAATGAACAGACGCTTCACAGAAGATCTACAAGCAATCAACAAACATATGGAAAAATGTTCAACATCTCTAGTAATAAGAGAAATGCAAATCAAAACCACCCTAAGATTACATCTCAACCCAATTAGAATGGTGATTATCAAGAATACAAGCAACAACAGGTGTTGGCGAGGATGTGGGGAGAAAGGTACACTCATACATTGCTGGTGGGACTGCAAGTTAGTGCAGCCACTCTGGAAAGCAGTGTGGAGACTCCTTGGAAAAATTGGAATGTAACCACCATTTGACACAGCTATCCCACTTCTTGGCCTATACCCACAGTATTTAAAATCAGCATACTACAGAGACACAGCCACATCAATGTTCATAGCTGCTCAGTTCACAATACCCAGAAACCAACCTAGATGTCCTTCAATTGATGACTAGATAAGGAAACTGTGGTATATATATATATATATATATATATATATATACAATGGAATATAACTCAGCCATAAAGAATGATAAATTTATGGCATTTGCAGGCAAATGGATGAAATTGGAGAATTTCATGCTAAGTGAGATAAGCCAATCTCAAAAAACCAAAGGACGAATGATATCGCTAATAAGTGGATGATGACACATAATGGGGGTGGGAGGGGTTATTGTTAGGGTTTGAGTTAGGGTTAGGGGAAAAAAAACACCTAGAGAAAAGGTTTATGAGAAAATGGTAATTCAAATAGTGAGTATTTGATAATATTCAAGGGATTATTGCTAATTTATTTTAGGTAAGATTCTAGCCTTGTATCTGTGAGTAAAATGAAGTCCTTATCTTTTAGAGAAATGTGCTAAAGTTTAGGATTGGCCTAAAAATAATCCAGAGAAAATAAACTTGTGTTAAGTTGCTAATGGACTAAACATTTGGATCTTGAGCCTTGAAGCCTGGCAGCATGAGAACAGATGGGTCCCTCATGCTCTCCTCTCTGTGCCATGTTCAAGAACATGCATAATATAGAGTCAATTAATGTACTCAGCAAAATACTACTGTATGAAATTTATAAGCAAAGAAAGTTCCATATAGTCCATGTGTTTGATAAAGGTGGCAGGGAGTGTCTTGGATGGTAGACTCTGAAGACAACCTCCCTGGGTTTGGACCCTTTCTTTGTCACTTACCAACTGCATGACTGTGGGCATCCTACTTGTCCTCTCTGCTCCTGTTTTCTACTCTGGGGGAACAATGCAAGCTCCCATGCTGGAATGACTGCAGGCAATGTGTGGAGCCCTTAAGAGGTTCCCCATGCACATTGCTTTTCCCTGTTTGAACAAAGACTGGTTCATGCACCAGCAGCATCAGAAAAGAAGAGGCTCAGGGAGGTCCATCTGCCAACAGCAGTGAGTATTCAGAGGCAGGACATGGAAGTCAAGTCCAGAAGCACCTGTGTAGATGAGAGTGAGGCTTTGACATTACTTGGACATGGTCTGATCAAGTGACAGCTTAGACCCAGAAATCTGTCACACATGCACAAAAAATTATTTTACTCCTAATTTTGGTTTCTGTTATTTTCCTTACCAAGTTAGGTTGCAGTTCCTAAAGTCCAGAGAGCTTCAGATTGATGGTTTTCAGCTTGCTTACATGAATGAAGTTAAAGGGCCATAGTGGAGGGAGAGGTGAAGCAGCTTCTAGGGATGTTCCATGAAAGAAAACTTCATGCTTTGATCCTGTTGGGTCTCATTTCTTCTCTCTTTCTCCTGGCTGGCTTGGGGGAAAGATGTCTGGGGCTGGAATGGAGAAACAACCTTGGCCAGGTACTGTTCCTGGACTAGAAGCCCACATGAAAGAGGAGCAGGTTCCCAGAGAGTTTTCTGGGGCAGCAACCCCATGCCAGCTTTGGACTGTCATCTCAGACCACCCTGAGAGAAAAGAAAGTGTAGGTCTGCTTAAGAGCCTGAGATTTGTAGCACTGTTCCAACCAGAACCTGAACCAGGTGATCCTACTTGATACAGTAAGTTGTAACTTATGTTTCATCAATCATAAGATATTTCACTCAGAGGAGGGACCACAGATTGGAACAGGGAACATTCTGCATCTGAAGACACAAAGAGTTTCATTTTCTTTTTCTTTCCAGGATATAGAGCTAACAGAAGCAATGGTGTCCTTCTGGCTTGTCCTGTCTGGGTAGATCATTCCTTCCTTCCTTTTCTATATTCTTTGGAATCTCCAAGGTCTTGGATAAAGCAAAAGCAACCTTCCACACTTGGAATGGAATAACAAGACACAGGACCAATATTGTATATGGAAAGTGGTCTTCTCTCAGGAGAGCTCCCACAGCAGGGGGAAGGCAGGGTGGAGAAGGATGCCTGCCAGGGGTGAGTCTTTTCTGAAAAGGCTCCTAGTGCCTCAACATCTGAGCACTCATGACACTTGACCTAGTGGGAGTAGACCTGCCATTGACAAAGGAAGTCCCTTCGCACAACTCAGCATGCCCTGAGTAGCTATTAGAAATGTCAATCATTAGAATTTCAATGTTTTTTTATTTCATTTGACCTACTTCCTAGTCCCCTGGCTTTGCAGGTTTCCAGAATTTAATCCACTCCTTTAACAAATACTTTCTGAGTGCATACTGTGTGTCAGACACTGTACCAGTCTGGAGGCACAGAAGTGAACAGGACAGATAACTCAGTTTATTCCAGAATCTTTCATTACCCAACCACATCAAGCACTGGGCCAATGACCAGAGTTGTAATGATGAGTAAAATAAAAGTGATAGTTGCTGTCTTGGATTTGGCATTCTAGTCCCAGTCAACAGGGTCAATAAATTCCTTCATATCTTTTTAATGAGTTATTGCTAAGTGATGACCTCACTGTCACCAAAACCAGGGATGACTAAAGGGAGAAGGATGAGTTCCCAGTACAGAGTAAAGCAGTCAGGGTTGTAGAGAGTTGTGTTGCTCACAACTCCAGTCCCTGCAGAAGGAAGGGAACTGAAAAGATATTGTGTTTGGCAACCTCCAGCCCCCAGCTCCACACACATGGATGGTCCAGCTGTAGGGCCCTACTTTTGCAGTCAGGTTCTGGAGCTCAGGCAAGACAGGGCCAGGAGAGACGGAGGCTTCCAGTCCACAGGGGAAGCTGTCTGCAGAGAAGATACCTGAGCAACTGAAAGAAATGAAGAGAGAACACCCAGGCTTGATGCTCTGCCATGAATGTCCCTGAGAACTAGTCTGAGGTTTCAGTCCTGCAGATTTTTTGAGGAAACACACACACATCACACACATGCACTACTTCTGGAATGTGGATTGAGGTGACTCAGGTACCTTTGGAATCTGCACAGGTGCTGTGGATACTATTGACTACCTATTCAGAATTTAAGACTTCATCCTCAATGGCCCTTGACTTTTCAGGAGTCCAGTTTCTGAGTCATCCTGGGGAATATTAATCAGGAAAGTTTTTCTCACCCCATACAAGTGACTCATCATTTTGATGGTTGGTCAAGAATACAAAGTTTAAGCAGTTGAATTCAAGGCTTGAGAAGGGGCTTTTCCATGGTTCCCAGGAAGTCTCTTGCTTGCTCTCCTGAGAAAGCCCATAAATGTGACCTGATTTATCCCACCAGAGAGGAGTGACCTCCAATACCCAGGAGGAATGCCAGTCTGGAGATATAGATCACACAAAAGAGCAGGGCAGAGTTGGAGGAACCTGACCCTTGAAGACTCAGGATTGCCAGATCCCCTCCAGACTGACAGAAGTCAATGTATTTCATAAGTGTTGAAGGCAATTGCAGCATGATTTTTTTATCTGTACCTACCAGCATCCCAAGACAGTATGCATAGTGCTTTGCAGAGCTGTGAGCTGATTTTTGTTTTATCCCATACTTTTCAACAAGCACAAAGTTCAAATCATGCTGGGGAAATACCAAATATCTCACCATCACCAAAAGGCCACAAAAGGGATAATATTCCCCCTGAGGGGAAGGTGATTAGTTCCTGGGTGGTGTTTTGAAAACTAAAATATTCCCCAAAATGACTCAATGAAGAGTCAAAAGTGCCTTTCAAAATTTCAAAGTTGAGATACTTCTGTTCTCCAGCTGTTGGGGCATTCTGTCACCTGGGGCCTCTTTGCAGAGTCACTTAGAAGGATCCTTCACCTGGCACCTGGTGCCATTCTGGTGGCCTAACTCTGCAGGATAAAGGCCTGGGAAGTAATAGTGACTTTTTTCTTGGTGCCTGCATGTAAATGTAGATAAGCTGAACCCAAGACACAGGAAGGACAACTCCCCCACCTCCCCAGGCTTCAAGAATCTTTTCCAAATCAACCCTCCAGAATCACAAACATGAACATTATCTTTGATGATGAGAATGCTGGGGTGTACCAGGCATGGATCCAAGGTATGGACTGAGCTTGAGCACAGAACACTGGGCTCTCTTCATGTTACATGAGAATACTCTGTGATGACCCAATGCTCTTGGTCCTTCCTGGTCCCCAGTAGAAGTTTGCTCTTCCCTGTAGTACAGTATTGTAAACATGTAACCTGAGCAGTGGCCTGGATATCTCATTAAAATGATTGGTTCTCACTCCATATATAAACTATTGCACTTCCTGAATAAATTGAGTCTGCAGCACAGAACCTGGCTCCTGGTGTCTGAGTTAAGGGGCACTGTCGCACTCACTCCCTTCTCAAGAGGCCAACCCACATTTGACAACACTTTTGAGTGCTTCAGATCTGAAAGCCAGACTCAGAGGGTTCCTTGCTGCCCTATGAGTTATTTTAAAGATTAACATTCAAACCATATCCCTGTTTTCAATTGAATATTTCCACTGAATGTAATCCATATGAATGGATTTTTTTAAGAGAAAATGTGCCTTTGATGTGAAGTATGGTCTGATAGATCCCTCACCCCCACTGCCCAGCACACAGCACCAGACTCCCACATGGAAAGGTAGAGACTGTTCCATATAATTGCAAAGTGTGCCAGATGCTAGGATTATCCATGCTGCATTTGAATAGCAATAGCAGCTTGCAAGTTGGCAGGACATGGCAGAGAGTCCCTGAAGCAAATCCACTACACCAGCATGCTCTGGCACAGGGCTCTGAAATCCACCTTCACTCAATAATTTTATGCTCCAGGGTAGAACAGGAACAGATCCACGAATGTAATTCTCATTTTAATAACAATTTTCTTAACCTTCACATACCCTCTGACAGCATTTTTTTCCACCACAATTTAAAAAATTAAAACACTCAATTCCTTTAATGTGAAGTCTTAATATTTTCTTTACTATCATGACTTTGCCATTAGCAGAGCTATTTTATATTATTATCATTTATTATTAGTAGTAATAGTAGTAATAATATCAATTTTGGTCTCATGATCATTTGTGAAGTCTTCTCTGGCCAGATTGCACTTTTTAAAATCAAAATTCTTCGTTGATTCCACTTTCCCTCAGTGCAGCCTTCTCAATAATGTAGGTCCCTTGGATGCTTCTCAGATGAGCCCGGGTGTATTTGGTCATCTCTCTGCAGATCACAAGATGATTTTCCTTCTCTAGGATTTTGTAGACCTGAGACATATGCACCTCTTCTAAAACATGCTGCAGGACTCAGTGGGTGAGGCTGGCTTAGGACAGAGGAAAAGTCCACTAATTGGTGGAATTGACAGGCTGACTGGCATCACCCCAAAGAGAAGTTTTAAGTATGCTGGTGGCTGCAGATATAAAACCTAAAAGAGTTTGTACTGGGATTATTCCTCTTGTTAGCTAACTCACATCAGTGACTCAGGAGTATCTATTCATGAATATCCAGTTCGGCTGCTTCAGAAAAAAATTATGGGTTCATTTGTGATATAAATTGACATGCTAGGGATTTTTCAAAGTAGGCTGTGATTCTAATCTAGTACTTTAAAGGATAGCCTTGGCTTAGCAGTCAGGAAATAAGAGACATTAGGTCAGATTTCAATTCCCAGGAAAACAACGATCCCATCTTTATTTATAATGTTGGTGTTTTGTTCTTGGCAAACTTTCTCACATTGGATTTTTTTTATTGTAAACAAATGGGATACATGTTTCTATGTTTGTACATGTCATAAAGGCATACCATTTGTGTAATCATAAATTTACAAAGGGTAATGAGTTGGATACATTCTGTTATTTTTCCCTTCCCCAACCCCTCACCCCTCATTTCCCTCTATACAGTCCTTCCTTCCTCCATTCCTGGCCCCCTCCCTAACCCTACATCTAACCCTAACACTAAACCCTCCCACTCCCCATTATGTGTCATCATCCACTTATTAGCGATATCATTCATCCTTTGGTTTTTTGAGATTGGCTTATCTCACTTAGCATGATATTCTCCAATTTCATCCATTTGCCTGTAAATGCCATAAATTTATCATTCTTTATGGCTGAGTAATATTCCATTGTATATATAGACCACAGTTTCTTTATCCATTCATCAATTGAGGACATCTAGGTTGGTTCCACAATCTGGCTATTGTGAACTGAGCAGCTATGAACATTGATGTGACTGTATCTCTGTAATATGCTGATTTTAAGTCCTTTGGGTATAGGCCAAGGAGTGGGATAGCTGTGTCAAATGGTGGTTCCATTCCAAATTTTCTAAGGAGTCCCCACACTGCTTTCCAGAGTGGCTGCACTAACTTGCAGCCCCACCAGCAATGTATGAGTGTACCTTTCTCCCCACATCCTCGCCAACACCTGTTGTTGCTTGTATTCTTGATAATCGCCATTCTAATTGGGTTGAGATGTAATCTTAGGGTGGTTTTGATTTGCATTTCTCTTATTACTAGAGATGTTGAACATTTTTCCATATGTTTGTTGATTGCTTGTAGATCTTCTTCTGTGAAGTGTCTGTTCATTTCCTTAGCCCATTTGTAGATTGGATAATTTGCATTATTGTTGTAGAGTTTTTTGAGTTCTTTATAGATTCGGGAGATTAGTGCTCTATGTGAAGTATGATTGGCAAAGATTTTCTCCCACTCTGTAGGCTCTTTCTTTGCATTGCTGATAGTTTTCTTTGCTGAGAGAAAGCTTTTTAGTTTGAATCTATCCCAGTTATTGATTCTTGCTTTTATTTCTTGTGCTATGGGAGTCCTGTTGAGGAATTCTGGTCCTAAGCCGACATGTTGAAGCTCTGAACCTACTTTTTCTTCTATAAGATGCAAGGTCTCTGGTCTGATTCAGAGGTCCTTAATCCATTTTGAGTTTAGTTTCCTGCATGGTGAGAGATATGGGTTTAGTTTCATTCTCTTGCATATGGATTTCCAATACTCCCAGCACCATTTGTTGAAGAGGCTATCTTTGTTCCATTGCATATTTTTGGCCCATTTGTCTAGTATGAGAAAATTGTATTTATTTGGGTTTGTGTCCATGTCCTCTATTCTGTACCATTGATCCACCTTTCTATTTTGGTACCAATACCATGCCGTTTTTGTTACTATTGCTTTGTAGTAGAGTTGAAGATCTGGTATTGAGATACCCCCTGCTTCACTCTTTCTGCCAAGGATTGCTTTAGCTATTCTGGGTTTTTTATTCTTCCAGATGAATTTCATAATTGCTTGCTCTATTTCTGTAAGGTACATCATTGGGATGTTAATTGGAATTGCATTGAATCTGTATAGCACTTTTGGTAGTATGGTCATTTTGACAATATTAATTCTTCCTATCCAAGAACATGGGAGATCTTTCCATCTTCTAAGGTTTTCTTGAATTTCTTTCTTTAGTGTTCTGTAGTTCTCATTGTAGAGGTCTTTCACCTCTTTTGTGAGATTGATTCCCAAGTATTTTATTTTTTTCGAATGCTATTGTGAATGGGGTAGTTTTCCTAATTTCTCTTTCTGAAGATTCATCGCTTATGAATAAAAATGCCTTAGATTTATGTGCATTGATCTTATATCCCGCTACTTTACTGAATTCACTTATGAGATCTAAAAGTTTTCTGGTGGAATTTCCTGGTTCCTCTAAGTATATAATCATATCATCAGCAAACAGGGATAGTTTGAGTTCTTCTTTTCCTATTCGTATCCCTTTAATTTCTTTGGTCTAATTGCTCTGGCTAGAGTTCCAAGGATGATGTTGAAAAGAAGTGGTGAAAGAGGGCATCCCTGCCTTGTTCCAGTTTTTAGGGGGAATGCTTTCAGTTTTTCACCATTTATAAATGATATTAGCCATGGGCTTAGCATAGATGGCCTTTACAATGTTAAGGAATGTTCCCACTATCCCTATTTTTTCTAGAGTTTTGAGCATGAACGGGTGCTGTATTTTATTAAATGCTTTTTCTGCATCTATTGAAATAATCATGTGATTCTTGACTTTAATCTATTGATATGGTCAATTACATTTATTGATTTCCTGATGTTGAACTAACCTTGCATCCCTGGGATGAAACCCACTTGATCATGGTGCACTATCTTTTTAATATGTTTTTGTATGCGATTTGCTAAACTTCTATTTAGAATTTTGCATTGATTTTCATTAAGGATATTGGTCTGAAATTTTCTTTCCTCGATGTGTCTCTGTCTGGTTTAGGTATCAGGGTGATATTGGCTTCATAGAATGAGTTTGGGAGGGTTCCCTCCTCTTCTATTTTATGGAATACTTTGAGAAGTATTGGAATGAGCTCTTCTTTAAAGGTTTTGTAGAACTCGGCTGAGAACCTATCGGGTCCTGGACATTTCTTTGTTGGTAGGCTTTTGATGACTTCTTCTATTTCATTACTTGAAATTGGTCTAATTAAATTGTGTATGTCCTCTTCATTCAGGTTAGGCAATTCATATGTCTCTAGAAACCTGTTGATGTCTTCCAAATTTTCTATTTTGTTGGAGTATAGATTTTCAAAATAGCTTCTAATTATGTTTTGTATTTCAGTCATGTCTGTTGTGATATTTCCTTGTTCATCCCCAATTTTAGTGATTTGGGTTTTCTCTTGTCTTCTCTTTATTAGTGTGGCTAAAGGTTTATCAATTTTGTTTATTTTTCTGAAGAACCAACTATTTATTATGTCGATTCTCTTTATTGTTTCTTTTGTTTCTATTTCATTGATTGCAACTCTGAATTTAACTATTTCCTGTCTTCTACAACTTTTGGTGTTGGTCTGTTCTTCTTTCTCTAGAGTTTTGAGCTGTTGTGTTACATCATTTATTTTTTGAGTTTTACTTCTTTTATTAAATGCGCTCCATGAAATAAATTTTCCTCTAAGTACTGCTTTCATAGTGTCCCAGAGATTTTGATATGATGCTTCTTTGTTCTCATTTACCTCTAAGAATTTTTTAATTTCCTTCCTAATATCTTCTCTTATCCATTCATCATATGATAGCATATTGTTTAATCTCCAGGTGTTGGAGTAGTTTCTGTTTTTTACTCTTTCATTTATTTCTAACTTCAATCCATTATGATCTGATAGAATGCAAGGTAGTGTCTCTATCTTCTTGTATTTGCTAACATTAGCTTTGTGGCATAATATATGATCTATTTTAGAGAAGGATCCATGTGCTGCTGAGAAGAAAGTGTATTTGCTCTTGGTTGGATGGTATATTCTATAAATGTCTGTTAAGTCTAAATTATTGATGTGTTATTGAGATCTCTGGTTTCTTTTTTCAATTTTTGTTTGGAAGATCTGTCCAGTGGTGAGAGAGGCGTGTTAAAATCACCTAGTATTTTTTTGTTACTGGTCTATTTGGTTTCTAAAATTGAGAAGGATTTGTTTGACATACATGGATGAGTCACTGTTTGGGGCATAGATGTTTATGATTGTTATATCTTGCTGATTTATGCTTCCCTTAATCAGTATGAAATGTCCTTCTTTATCCCTTCTGACTAACTTTGGCTTGAAGTCCACATTACCTGAAATGAGGATGGATACTCCAGCTTTTTTGCTGAGTCCATGTGCATGGTATGTTTTTCCCCATCCTTTCACCTTTAGTCTATGGGTATCTCTTTCTATGAGGTGAGTCTCTTTCAGGCAACATATTGTTGGATCTTTCTTTTTAATCCAATATGCCAGTCTATGTCTTTTGTTTGATGAATTCAGGCCATTAACATTCAGAGTTATTATTGAGATATGATTTGTATTCCCGGTCATTTGGTTCATTTTTTAAATTTTATTTATTTCTTTATTTTTTTTGACACACCTTAGTTTCTCCTTTGACAGTTCCTTTAGGATAATTCCTCCCTTTGCTGATTTGCTTCTTTGTTTTTTATCTCTTCCTCATGGAATATTTTGCTGAGAATGTTCTGTAATGCTGGGTTTCTTTTTGTAAATTCTTGTAGCTTTGCTTATCATGGAATGATTTTATTTCATCGTCAAATTTGAAGGTAAGTTTTGCTGGGTATAAGATTCTTGGTTGGCATCCATATTCTTTCAGAGCTTGAAAAATGTTGTTCCATTCCCTTCTCGCTTTTAGGGTCTGGATTGAAAAATCTGCTGATATCCATATTGGTTTTCCCCTGAATGTAATTTGGTTCTTTTCTCTCACAGCCTTTAAAATTCTGTCTTTATTTTGTATGTTCGGTATTTTCATTATAATGTGCCTTGGTGTGGGTCTGTTGTAATTTTGTGTATTTGGAGTCCTATAAGCCTCTTGAACTTGATTTTCCATTTCATTCTTCAGATTTGGGAAATTTTCTGATATTATTTCATTGAATAGATTGTTCATTCCTTTGGTTTGTTTCTCTAAGCCTTCCTCAATCCCAATAATTCTCAAATTTGGCCTTTTCATGATATCCCATAGTTCTTGGAGATTCTGTTCATGATTTCTTACCAACTTCTCTGTTTGTTCAACTTTGTTTTCAAGGTTAAATATTTTGTCTTCAATATCTGAGGTTCTGTCTTCCAGGTGTTCTATCCTCTTGGTTATGCTTTCTATGGAGTTCTTAATTTGGTTTACTGTTTCCTTCATTTCAAGGATTTCTGTTTTTTTTTTTCAATATCTCTAACTCTTTATTGAAATGATCATTTGCTTCCTGTATTTGCTCTTTTAACTGTCGATTGGTGCTATCATTCAATGCCAGCATTTGCTCTTTCATCTCATCATTCAGTGCCTGCAATTGCTCTTTGATCTCATCATTTTTTTCCCTGACCATTTTAATTATGTACATTCTGAACTCCCTTTCTGTCATTTCTTCTGCCATGCTGTCATTGGATTTTATTGATGTAACATCTAGATTTGTTTGGGGCATTTTCTTCCCTTGTTTTCTCATATTTTTCAGTAATCAGTGGATCATTAAGATATTGCAGATTTCCTCTATTGGCTTATAATGTCCCTGATGATTGCTAGTATACCCCCTCTTATCCTTACAGTAGCCTGCAGTCTTGGAGGAAGTTGATAATGCGGTGTTCCACAAGGAAGCTGCCTCTCTAGGGTTGCTGATGCTCAGGTGGGGGTTTATTCCCTGATAGTGGGCAGAGGTGCCTCCACTTGTTGACCAATGATCATCCAAAGGGGAACTAGGCTGCAGGCTGAGGCAAGGCCTGTTTGAGCCTGTGTCTCTTGTTTTACCATCCTTGTGGTAAAACCTCACCCGGCTGGGAAGTCTCTCCCGGTGGGAATATCTCGCTGGTCAGTTCCCCTCCTAGAGGTTTCCCCTCAATCTACAACTAATGCCTGGTCTGGGCTGTCTTCCTCTGCCACATTCCCAGGGCTCGGACCTACCTCCTGGGCCTGGGAGCCTCACCCTTCACAGACCAGTCTCCTTAGTCAGCCTCTCCTCAGAGAATCTACCCGCAGTCCTAGAAACTTCGCTCCACCCCTAGGCGTGTCTCTGTGTGGCTCTTCCACCAAGAAGCCAGTCCTGGGACCCTGCTCTGCACCTAATTGCCTGTCTATGCAGCCCCTCCTCTGAACTGCCACCTGGAGCCCCGTACAATAGCTCCAAGACCCAGAGACCCGCCACACACCTATTCCTCCAGACAGCTGCCCGGTGTTCCAAGGCAGTCACTAGGAGTCCAAGCAACTCACTTCACATCTCCTCCTCCCACCAACCGCCCATAACCCTAGGCAGTCACTCCAAGTCCAAGTGACCCACCCTATTCCTCCTCCTCTTCGGTGTAGTCTCCCAGGTGTTCAGGAGCGGTCACTCGGAGACCATGCGACCCACCACACTCCTCCTCCAGACAGGCCACCGTTGTTCAGGAGCAGTCGCTTTGAGTCCAAACAACTCACCACTCACCTCCTCCTCTGGCAACCGCCTGTGGCTCTGATGCAGTCACTCCTAGACCAAGCAACCCGCCATGCTTCTCCTCTTCCTCTGGGCAAACCCCTGGTGTTCAGAAGCAGTCTTTCTGAGTCTAAACAGTTCACCATGCAACTCCTTCTCTGGCAACCGTCTGTAGCTCTGGTGTAGTCCCTCTGAGTCCAGGCATCCCGCCGCAGTCCTCCTCTTCCTCCAGGCAGTCCCCCGGTGTTCAGAAGCTATTGCTCTGAGTCTAAACATCTCACCATGCAGCTCCTCGTCAGGCAGCCGCCCGGAGCTCCAGTGGTTGTTCCAAGTCCAAGTCCTGTGCTGAGCAGCCACCTCTATGATGTTTCCAGTTGTCCATGTTTACCGCTCCAGCAGGGGGAAAGGTGTCTCGCCGGGCAACTCTACTTCCCAAAGTTCCCTGCGTTCCAGGACTACAGTCCCTTCCAGGATGCCTCCCCAATGGGAGAACTCACCCTGCGGCTTTGAGTTGGTCTCAATTCTCTCACTATCTCCTCTTTTGAATCCTGTGTCCTGTAGCAACATGAAATGCAGCCACCCTCTAGTTTGCCATCTTGAAACCCCTCTAGTTGTTTTTAAAAATGGAGATTCAACAAATGTCCTTCCTCTGTCTCTTACATCTGTTGTTGATCTGTGCCATTCCTGACATCCCCCACCCTGCTCCTATGTGTTAGTGTGTACCTCTGCACACACACCTGATTGGATCTCATTCTGATATAAACCACATCTCTTACTGTGGATTCTGGTCAAAAAATAAAGGGGAAGCCTGATCTAGAGATCTGAACACTTTTTTCATTTCCCAGCCAACAGGTCCACTTTCCCTTGCGAATACCCCATCTAACTCTGATCTTACTCATAAGGATGGGGCGCTGTCCCTCGGCAGGGAAAATGGGGGATCAGTGTGATTTTAGGTGTTGGGGCAAGGAAGATTACTCAAGGTGCCAGATTTTGAGCCAGATTCACATTTGGAAAAGCTGAGGTCTGCAGAACCACCTTAAAAATGCAGGAGGTAGACCAACATTCATGGTGCTGATGTGTGTATAATTTCAGGCAGTACTTACTGTGGAGAGGGAGGTCATCATATGTCCTGACAATGCAAACCCAACTGGAATGTGGATGCTAGCTGTGCCAGCATCTCCTGCTATGGGAGCAACTTTCAGGACAAGAGCCTTGGACAAGGAATGGAGGCTGGGTCTTTCCCAATGGTTGGATGTGGTTCTGCATGGGCACAGCCTAGGGCAGCCAGAGGGCCCTGAACCCAGAGTCAGCCAGGCATGTGAGAACAAGGGCCTGTGATGGAGGAAAGGTTCATCAGTGTCAGGCAGGTTCATCAGATGAGTGGGCTGTGGCCCAGGCAGGAGGGATATATGGCAGAGGAAAGCTTTGCAGTGGTCATGTACCTGCCTGCTAACCCCAAAGCCACAAGTGATGAGCCCGTGGGTTCACCTCACTGTTCTTCAGGGAGACATTGATAACATGGTTAAAAATGTGGAGTCTGGAGTTGGACTGGTGGAAATTGAATCTCTGTTCCCCACTTTTCTAGCTGTGAGACCTCAGGTAAACTTCTGAACTTCTTCATCATTATCTTTGACATGGTGACAGTAACAGAATCTTCCCCATTGTGGGGAGAGCGGTAAAGATTATACAAGACACCATGTGAAATGTGCTTGTAGCTGAGGGGCCATAGAAAGTGTGGCTCTGGTCCAAGGTGACTCAGCAGAGGGACTCACACCTGGGAAGGGACAAGCTGGGGGCATTTCATGTGAAAATGACCTTGGGAACAAAGTTCCCATATCCACAGGTCACCTTTACTCTCTGGGTATGCTGCCATTAGCCTTGATGGAGAAGTGTCAGGAGCCATGAATGAACCAAACAGAGGAGTGTAGAAGGTGATGCTTTACGTAGACCAAGGATTGTGTGAGAAAATTATTTTTCCTGCTTATTTGAGTTGCTGTCTCTGGAGTATTTAAAATGCAAATGAAAATGAGCTTTGCTGAACCAGGTCTCTGTGCTTCTGGATAGCTCTAGACAATGAGTCCAGAACAAGAGAAAAGGCAAATGAAGAGCTTGTTGCTTATGTTACATAAATATTTATCATTTTTATGACAATGCAGAGCTTTGAATGTGGTTTGTTTTACAGAAATTTGATTTAGACATCTCCTTCCATAAATATATACCCCTGTTGTTAGGTCTGCCTGCAGTAGCTAACATGCCCACTGTCTGTCCTCCCCCCATTTGATTGCACACACACCCCATGGGGACAGAGATTGTCTTTGGATTGGTAGGCATTTAATCCCTACTGCACAATACAGGGTCTGCCATATAGTAGGAGCCCAGGAGATGTTTATTGTGTAAAATATGTCAAAGAAAATTTTTTCTGGTACTTGCTAAAATGGTAAGAAAGATTTTGTTCAGGATTACTGCAATAGAAATTAACCAGTCTGCTTTCCATTACTGTAACCAAATACTCAAGGTTGGATCCCTGATAGAGAAAAGAGTTTTATTTAGTTCACAGTTTTAGAATCTGAAAGCCAAAATAGCCTGGTACTGTCTTTGTTAAGGGTACTGGCTGTGTAACTTTATGACTGATGTTATCTTAGAGGGAATGTGCATGAGAGGGAGATATTGCATGGTAAGGCAGGGACACAGAGAGTGGAGAGGTATTAGTAAAAATCTCCTTAGACCCCATCTCTTAAAGAGGGAACCACCTCTTGACATGGCCACACTGGGCACTGTGCTTCTGGTACATGAACCTTGGAGGGCTCAGCCTCATCTAAGCCATAGCAAGCATCAAGACTAATATCAGGGGAGAGAGATCAGGCTTGACTCCAAATGTAGCAAGAACAATAGAGACTCATAGCCAAGGTGCAGGTTGTGGGAAGATGTGGTGGAAAGTTACTAAGGAGATGGAAAGAGAGGAAGGACTCCAGCTAGATCCATTAACAGGACTCCTGCAGGGACAGGCCAGGTGACCAGATATCAGGGTGGGTGGGGGATCCTCTCCAAGCTGACCTAGCACAATTCTTACTGAAAAAGAACTTTGCAGGTCTGGCACAATCATGACTGAGGTCAAGGGTTAGTTGAGAAAAGGGCGTAGGGACCCCAGTGCTGTTCAGCTAAGGAAAGAGATGTCAAAAAGCACATGGAATCAGCTTCCCCAGATAAGCTTTACATTGGTTTGGTTTTCAGGTGTGATCTTATTGATATTTTGGTAGACATTCCTGTAGGACTTGGGCTATCTTTTGATGGCTATCTGGGGGTGCCTTATTTGCTTTCATTTGGGGTTAGAGCTCCCTGTAAATAGCAGGACTGGCAAGAAAAGTGGTTTCAACAGTCCTGATGTCTTGGTCACCCTACCAAGGATGAAGCCTCCAGAAAAGAGCAGATTGTCCAGGCCAGGGACCAGCCTCCTTGATGGGCAGGCCCTCCTGACTGTATCCAATGGGGGAAGGCTTTGTTCCCCTAAAGAGAGTTGGGCTGCAGTTTTGGAGGAGGGTGAACCCCTGATGGTATTGTCCCAGGATCCTGATTCTCAACCCTTCCAACCTCTACCTTTATGACAGTATTTTATAAAAAGTTCAGTGGTTCCCATTTACTTCAAAGTAAAAACTGAATCTTCACAGGGTCCCGAAGCCTGAAATGACCCATCTACCCATCCCTGTGATCACCTGTAACCTCTCTGGTGTCACCACCCTATAGCCTTTTTGACACCTGGGCTACAGCCAGCTTCATCTCTGCCCTCTCCTCTTAGGAATTGGGCTTGTTGATCCCTCTACCTGCAGTAGATCCCTCTACCTGCTTTGGTTCCACCACTTCCCCAAATCCCAGGCAATCACTTTCCCCTGCCTGGGTGCCAAGTCTCCCAGGGCCCCCTGGGTAGCCTGTGCACCACTCTGATGCTCTGCATTACCAATCTCAACAGATCCCTCCATCTCACTCTATGTGGTAGCTCATCACCTTTGATCTGTATTCCTGGTACAACATCAGATCCAGGAGGACTGGGGAAACCCACTTTGCTCATGTCCTGTGTCCAGCCCAGACTGACAAGATGCATACTTGATGACTGAGCTAAAGAAGAAACCACAGCCCCTTATCTCAGTAGAGAAGACTACTCCACAGGGGACAAAGCAGCTCTGGAGTTCTGGGGGTGAGAGGATGGGGCACGGAGAGGTCTTGCTTACTTTATGTAAATACACAGACCTGCAGCCCATAAGCCTTTCTACAATGGGTCTGTGGCACTAAAATTTTATGGGAAGATGCAGATCAGAAAAAAAATGTGTACAAATGTTCCTCAGGAGTGACCCTGAGGGAAGAAAAAGAGCTGAAACCACAGCATCTGTTCCCATATTGGTAGGGATGAGGAAGAAATATCAAGATATGTAAATGTATGTAAAGTAACCACAGTCATTTTCCTTGTGGTGGAGAGAAGAAAAGAAATGCCTCATTGCTTTGAGAAAACATTTTTTTCCCTGCAAAGGGACAGACTTAAAAAGGATGGTATTTACATTTTCCTGAAGCCTCTAATTTTTTCATTTATCATTTGTCAGAGCCCTTCCTCAGCATATGGAATGATTGCAAACATCCAATGTGCCTTTTACCAAACAACTTATCATTGACCAGGGAACATGCTCACATTGCTGAAGCTCCTAATTTAATGCAGTAATGTCCCTTTGTGCACTGTCAGGCAAGGTCTTAGGTCATGTTATGTCACCATGAACTCTGAAGCCCTTGCACCCTGTGTCCCCAGGGTTGCTCTAAGAGGAGCAACCATGGAAACCATCCCAGCCACAGTAAGTGAGAAGATGGCAGAGCACTCAGGGTGAATGGAGCCTTCAGGGGCCAGGTTTCCCGAACAACCCGGACTGAGGTCCTGGAACCTGCCCCAGGCTGGCTGGACTTGCCCTGAGGAGTATAGTCAGCAGGGGGTGGCAAGGCAGGCTGGCCCTGGACAGTGGAGGTAGAGGCCTAGGGACCCCAAGGTGCTAGATCTCACCTTCCTTCCCTCTCCATCAACTCCTCAGCCCTCCCCTGTTCCCTCCCATGCTGACCAACACCAGGTCACCAGGCAGCCTCAGTCCAGACCAGGACAGTGACACCATAACCTACAGGGAGACTCCAGTCCTGCCAAGTCCTTGGTTCTTGTGACAAAGGGACACCAAAAGAAGCCAGGTGAACTCTGGATTTTCTATCACAAACTAGCTTAGGTACTGCACACTGATGCAACCCCTGTGAATCTCAGAAATAATCTTAAATTGTGAATTCCTCAGGAGTGTGGATCTCTTTCAGAGAGACTAGAAACAGTTCAAGTTTGGGGTCCATGAATGGAAATGGGGTTGGGACCTTTCATTTTTACAACAGCATTTCTCACTGTTCTTGGATGAGCTTGAAGTTTCTTCTTCACTGTGGGAGATAGCAGAGTCATGTTCACTTTGAAAAGAGTGGAAGATGGGTGGCCACCATCACAGTGGAGCTCCTGAGGACTGACTCTCCAGGCTCTGCCCATGTACTGGTCAGATGAGGCTCCTCAGACACTTTGTGGCAGGCTGAGGAGGGAACAGAAGAGCAGGAATGAGAACATTCAAAGGCCACCTTTAAAACTACTTCAGAATGCCCAGTGAGTCAGTTACCCACCTTTTGCTAGATCCTGCAGTTTTCTGCCAGTTTGAAGCCACTCAGCTGGGTTCCTCCAGTCCTGTCCCCACACCACCCCTGATTTGTCATTAGCTACCATCCTGGATTCTCTGGGCCCTGATATGGTGCCTGCCTGGCAGTGTTGATCATCCAGGGACTCACTGCCTGTGAGTCAGTTTTCTGGGTCTGTGACATGCCCCTTCAGCATCTGGCTCTTGGCCGAAGAACCTCTGGTGCATAGGGATGGAAGGCATGGGGTCCCGGCAGCAGAAGGTACAGGCTTTGTCCCTCTCTGCAGGGTGTTCATAACCACACATTCAGGGCCCCTGTGAACCCCTTATGGGGTCTGGTGCCTGCTTCTATCCTCTCCCAGCTCCAGGACCTTCAGTTTTCCTCCTCTGACCATAGTTAGAAGGGACACCTCCCTGAGGAAAATGGAGGCATCATTGGGGCAGCCACTGTGGCCCGCTTGCTCCTGCATTGCTCATGTGGTTCTGACATCCATAGGGGGTGTGGCCATTACTCTCACCCTGCATGGGGAGAAGCACTGTCTGGGAACTTGGTGGGGTCTTGCATAGGTGGGTGTAAGTCATACTCCCAGGTTCCTGAGTGCCAGCTGCTAGGGAGACTGAGGTGGGTGGGTTGCAAGTTCCAGACCCACCAACTCAGTCAGACCATGTCTCAAAAAAAAAAAAAAAAAAAAAAAAAAACACAAATGAACACACTTGTCAGATTCTGATTTGAGGTTGATATGAAGCAACAGTCAGGACCAGCCAAAGTGAAGGTCCCAATTCATGCCTGTAAGGACTGATTTCTTTATTCCCATACTATTGTCCATGGTCAGTGAGGACTGGGTCCCTTGAACTCAGGCAGGGGTCAGCCTGGTTATAATTAGACTGTTACCTCTCTCCCACTGCTGAGGATGACCATGTCACCCCAGCACCAGGTATGCTGTCTGTTTCACTTCTGGGCTACCTGTTCCTCCCACTGGGCTGGGACTTCCTGTGCAAATGCTGGAATCCTGCAGAAATTTGGAGAGCTCTGAGCACCCAAACAAACTCCAGGGGCATGGGTGCTCAGAAAAAACCCAGATCCTAGGCAGGAGGTGGACATTTGTGAAAACCAAAGGCCAGAACAGGTCTGAGTTGGACACTGGTGAACAATGCAAGCTTCTGTGTGAATGCTGCTCAGTGGTTGAGGACACCAGGGATTTCATAATGGGGTCTCTGTGCATTGAAGGCCACATTGGGCAAACTCAGTCAGTGACCTCAGAGGTCAAGGGAAAAGGGAAACCTGGTTCAGCAGGTGCAGAAATAAATGTCTACAGAAGGAGGCCACCAGCCTGGCTAGCCTGGGAGCACAGCCTGTCTCAGAGGGGTTGGGGCATCTGGGAGGTTCTGGGGCTCCACATCAGCAGGGGAATCAGTGGAGGAACTGGTTGTTCTTTTGTGAAGTCCTGAGAGGAAGTTGGGTATCTGGGATGCCCCATACCCATGACTTTGCTGTTTGCAGGTCCCTCAGTTTGTCACCTTTCCCAAGAGAATGTGGGTGTGACTGGCTAGGTTCAGGCATTCCCTGAGCTGTAAGGAGGCCCACAGGGCTCAGAGCTGCAGAGCTGTATCCCTTGAGGGCCATACACAGACATGAGCACAGACACACCCCTAACCCTACATTTTCCCCTAAACCAGAACAACTGAAATGTAAATCCATGCATGTGGCACCAACCCTTTGTCCTTATCTGATACCCATGGAATCACATGTTTGATTTCCTCTTAGAACATATGCAAGGGCACAAACAACTATTCAAGTGAAAACTGCACCATGTGTGTTGGTGTATGAACCCACCAGCTCTTGCAGAGTCTGCAAAACCTGCCAGAAATGGGTTGGAGGCTGGCAGGTATATAGGTCAAGCGACAGGTAAATGCTCCCCTCCACATGGCCCATGGCAGTGAAGTGGCTGCATTCTCTCTTTTTCAGCTTCATTTCCCTTGAATCTATCATTTCCTCATTCTTTTTTCTTGCATAATTTGCTGACAGATGCTGGGTGATTTTCAAACCCTCCATTATTTAATCTTATCCTGTGTTTTCCAAGCTGTTTTGACCTTGACCCATTATGAGAAATACGTTTGCTATGGAGCACAGTGCATTCACAGGCACACACACACACACACACACAAACACAGAGAGACACACACTTTGTGAATCTGAAATTTCACAAAACATTATTTCTCTTCACCATGGATGGTGCTTTCTGACACTTTCTATGCAATGCTATCATTCTATGTTGCCGGCGACCTGCACTGAACTGGCTTGGTGGAGAAGCAGGAGCCTCTCCAAGCCTCCCTGTCCACAGCTCCACTCAGACTGGGGGTTCTACTGGACCAGACATGCTCATCTGGAGACATCTTTGCTCCTCTCCTGAGTTGCTCAATTTTCAATGGCTCTCAAGTCTTCTCTCTCAGTTCATTTTCTGCTTTCCAGGAGTTATTTCCAATTCACTGTTTTAATTGAAGAGAACAATGCTTTCAGTGACTCTCCAGTATGCTTTTGTCATTTCCCCTGTAATGGAAAACAAAAGTGGGAAGAGGTAAATAGAACAGGAAGGAAGCAGGAGAGGCAGTGTAACACTGTCTTATGCTCAGATTTGGTTCTGCATGAGGCCAGTGACCCCCAAATGGAGTCAGACATCCCTCTGTGCACATCTCTGGCATTACCCAGAGGTGGGAGGGAAAGTGGCTATAAATAGTGACAGATCAGGCAGTATAAAGCTATTTGGGGCCTGTACTGGTGTCATAGGAGTCTTAGCCACATCCTTGACTTCTACCTCCTGGATGGCAGCAGCCTCCCCACCCCCAGGGTTGTGACAACTAAATCTGTCTCCAGTTATTGTCACTGTACCCTAGGTGGATGGTTGCCCCCACAGGAAGCACTCTGTCCATGATTGACCCAGCCTGTGCCTGCAGTTCCATGCAGCATCATGGCTGATTTATCATGTGTCAGTTGGCACTTCAGCTGGTTGATCACATCATCAAGCAACTGTGATAGAGTGCAATTTTCTGACACCTGTAATTTATCACCTTCCTCATGTGGACATAAAAGCCAGAGCCCTGTGCCAGAGCAGTTTTGGCCTGTTCCAGGTCAACTCTCCTAGACTCAATGTCACTGATGAGGGCAATTCTTTGCCTGCTCTGAGTTATTTAAGACCCTGATGCCTCAGAACTGGCATTGCAGCCCCTTACTGTACTCCCCAGAAAATCAAACTAGCCTCCTCCTCTGGGGTTCACAGAGTTGACATTACATGGAACCAGGCTGTCACAGGGCCACACTGCCATTTCTCTTTCTGCTTCAGCATCTGAGTTGTTCTTTCTGGAAGCAGTGATCATAGGTGCTGTTGGAACAATTGATTAACCAAGCCATTCCACTGGTTGGAGACCAAAGTCTCAATGGGAGTCTGAAATCCACTTACAAATTGATTCTGCAGATAGCAGGGTCTGTTCCAGACACCACCACTACTGGTGTCAGGTTTGGAAAAGGGCTCTGCTCACAAGGTGTTGTCAGTCACAGAGAATGTCCTGAGTGGGCATCTCTCTTTATCTGAGCCACCAGCTGTGTCTGGGAACCACTAGCCAGAGGTGTGTGCATTTTTTCCAATGACTGGAATTTTAACATCATGGAACTAGCACAGAGTTGATGGATGGAATCACCAACAATGAACAGGAAAGGCTTGGAGCTGGCCATCCAGTGCCCATTTCCCCCTGAGACCTGTGTCTACTCCCCCAGGTGCCCCCTGTCCACAATTCTGTTGTTCACCCTTATTTCCATGGGAGCCATCTACCCTGGCTGGATCCTCCATGTAGCACCATCCAGCTCACATGCCTGTCACCTCCTGACTCTCCCATGCTCCTGGAGACAGGACCTGATTGCACTGTGCACAGGTGGAACATGGGGTGCTGGCTAATGACTACTACCAAGACTGTCATCTCAGGGCAGATTGTCCTTGGAGAGTCATTTTAATACCCTTTAGAGCTTTAATCATCTCAGCATCCTGCTTCAAGGCTGGGTTCCTCTGTGAGGTGTGCATAGTACCGCTCTGTTAGTTAAAGCCATGTCTTCCTGTGATTGCCATAGGTTGGGCACATGCCTGGCAAGCAGCAGATGCATTGCACCTTTTACTGGTGCTTCAAGCAGGTGGGGGCTGACTGAATGTCTGCAACAGGTGTAGCCTCTTTCTGCTGGATCCCTTGAGTTCCACATCCTTGCTTTGAGTCACTGTGCTCCTGCTGGTTTAGAAGGCTGTGTGTTGGGAAGAGATGTCACTGCACTGAACTGGGGGTGTTGGTGCACAGGGCTGTCTGGAGACCCACAGGTCAGATTTTCTGTGTCCCTCACTCAGAAGAGCAGAGGAGGAAGGAAGCAGCTTTCCTCTCTGCAGTGGAACAGGCTGGAGACTAGGAACTGGGACCTGGCATGTGCTGTTCACTCTCCCTCTGGACTGTGTGTCCCCACCTGGTTGTGCAGATGGCTTCAGGAAGCCTGTTCAGGCCACACTCAAACTCAGTCTCCACCAGCCTCAGGAGGAGCACAGCACTGGCTCCTTGTACCATGTGATTCTTGTGCCTAATTCTCATTGTTCTCACCTAATAGCAGGGGGGGCTGTGATCCCTTAAAACCCATAATCCCACAAACACTCCCTGCAGTTCAGAACAGTTACACAATCTCTCTCTTGCTGTGTTTGTTACCTGTGACCAACTCACTTTATGACTGTTGTGTGTTAGTGCTCTTCACCATGTGGGATCTGGGACCTGGAATGGAAAGATTTTAGGGGAATGAATATTAGGTGTATGAGCAGAAGCCTGTGTATCCCTGATCTAACACCCAGGCAGGAGAGGCTTCCAAGTAGGGTTGAGAAGCACCCAGTGGCTCTTAGTGTGCTGTCCCCAGCCTCCTCAGGCAACTTCCCTTGTCAAAAGCCAATCCTGGTGTGAGGTGCTCCCTAAGTGAGGCAGAACCAGAGGGCACACCTGGAGTTACCCATGTTTCTACCCTTGTTCCCCCTTCCTCCCTAGTTAGAGGAGGTGACAGGTGTTCACATCCATGGGGAAATACTTTCACAGAGCAGAAACAGGAGCTACTTGAGACTAAGGTCTTTAGAGAGAGAGAGAGAGAGAGAGAGAGAGAGAGAGAGAGAGAGAGAGAGAGAGAGGGAGAGAGAGAGAGAGAGAGAGAGAGAGATTGATTTCTGAGTGCTCCTTTCACCAGGTCCCATGGAGGTGCCAGCTGCAGAGGATGACTGTGATGTCCTCACACCTGCAAAGGGAAATCTTTGAACCTTACAAGGGACTGACTTGCTGATCAGTGTGGGAGCTTAATTTCTCTTCTGTGAAATCAGGTTTGCCCCATGGCTCTCATCCCTGGCTGTCCTTCAGAAAACTTAGGAAAAGTTTAAAATTTTCTGATGCCCAAGCCAGATCCCAGCTCTATCCAGAAGGAACCTCTGGGTGCAGCACCCAGTGTGGGTACCTATAATGTCCTCAGATACCCAGAATGTGTCACCTAGTTGGGGCACCAGACCCTAATCTATCTCTTTTCATAAGAATTTCAGGACCATGTGATAAACTGACCATAAAGAGGCAACAGAAAACCAGAACAGCCCCAATCAACACCTTCCCAGGTCACCTGCATACTGGCTCTGTCTACATCTCACTCTTTCAGTCAACAAGCCTTCCTGCCATGTGGGAGAAGGACCACATTCCCCACCTGTCTTGGCTCCACCCACAGATGGAGGAGGGGCATCTGATTGGTGGGAAGCTGACACTCAGCTACACCAAGTGGTTGGTTAACATGCAGATGGTTATGAGTGGGGATGCTTCCTGCAGCAGGTGAGAGAAGGACCCCCAAGTGTGGCTCACCCTCTTCCAGCCAAAGTGTGTTCGGCAGACCCACAGCCTCAGCATCAGCATCTAGGGTCTGTTAGAACTTAAAATCTCAGGTTGATCTTGGAGCTAATGAGGAAGAAGCTGCATTTTTTATAAAACCCCAAGTGAATCATGTGCACATTAAAGTATGAGAAACTCTGGTAAAGTTAGAAAGGCATTTAAGCTTGTCTCACAGGAAGACCAGAAAGCAACTCCAGTTTGGTTACCTAGAGTTGCAGGGGTGTCAGTCCTCTCTCTCTGCATTTCTCATATTCTCTGGTCTTTGCCTCTGGGTCTAGGATGACTGCCATGGCTCAAGCCTCATCAGGCCATGTCCAAAACAGAGAAGGAGGAAAGATGTGATTGTTTTCATGTGTGTCTTGAGGTGTCTTTCCTGGGGCCCTCTTGTAGATGCCCTTGGTTTTCATTGGCTGAAACTGGAAGACATGCCCACTCAAGTGAGTCATGTGATTGGTCCTTGAACTGATGACCAATCTTGTTGGGGAAAGAGCCCAGTGAGGAACAGGCTCTTCTCTTCCCTTAGCTCCTTGTTTTCTACCACAAATGGGGCAAAAACAGAGTTCTGCTATCATGGAAGATGGAGAATGGCATTCAGTGTCCTGCCTGTGTCTTCCCTCTGTCTCTCTGACCCTTTCTCTCTCTGTCTCTCTCTCTGTTGCTGCCATTAGGGTGAGACTCACTGTCCTCATGTCCTCTGCTCATTGTCCATCTAGCACTAGGCAGACCCAGCTCTCTCCACAGCCTGTTTTGAAGTACTTGCTGATGTGGGAGGAAAGAGAGGGTACCCAAGCCACAGAGGCTCATCCAGTGTAGAGTACAAGCAACAGAAACCAGCTTTGGGGACCTGGATTTAACGTCCTGAAGAAAATTGTTGGAATGTCTTGGGGCAAATCACAGGGCTGAGTATATTAACTGTAAAGTCAGACTTGGGGGTGAGATGACAGGGCAGCTGTGTGTCCCTGTGCCACCATCATAGGAAAATTGCTCCAACCCTGTGAACACTGTGAGGTTGTGATTCAGATATCCAGAGGATAGAATTGACCCTTCTTGGTGGCATATGAGCCCTGGACTGGGGAGGATCTGAAGTTTGACATGAGATAGAGGTCCTCTTTAAGCAGCAGAAGAAAAGATGGTACCAGTGAGCAAATGACCTGCCCTCCACTGGAAGTGGTTAATTATGTGCTGGGGTCATCACATGCTGTGTGGTGTGTCTGTGCAATCCCTCATGTCCACTCAGGAGATCTGTTGACTTCCCCTCTGAGAGACAACCAAACCTGTGTCTGAACCTTGGCAAATGACCCCAGAGGGAACATTGCCCTGGTTCTGGGCCACTCCTTTTCTGAACCTGAAGCAGAAGGATTTACCGCCACATTGATGTAGTGACATTGTGATGTTCAATGAAGTCCTCATGTTTGCGGTGTCCTCTCAACCAGCTGGAACCAGCCAGAAGAGCTACTACCTGCTCTGCACAAGTCTCCCTACACTGTGCAGAATATCTGCATGAAGAGGCCACTGCAGTATCACCCTCATAGCTTCTGCTGGCTTGGAGTCCCATGGGTGGGCCCATGTGGATGCAGATCCAGTCCTATGTGGGTCAGTGCTTAGGTCCTCGTACCTACACTGACTCCAGCAGAGATCTTAGAGAGTCTAGTGGGAACAAGGCCTAGGTGACACCCCATGGTGTCTGCCACCTCCCTGTCCTCTGGGCTCCCAGTGCAGCTGCAGTGGCTGTCACCTATACTGCCCTCTCACAGTGACAAGCACCTGTGTCCAGTTCTCAGGGCATGGGAAATGCAGGCACCCAGCTTTTCAATGACCTGTGCACATTCCAAGTGAGCAGGGGCAGAGTGGCTTTGTCCTGAGGGGTCTGAGCTGGGGCAGTGCTGATGGCCACAATTCCCACAGGCATTGTGGCCTAGTCTCCTTGGGCAGCCCTGGTCTCCATATGGCCTGTGACTTGCAGACACCAAGGGCATTGCCAGCCTCTTCAGTGTGCAGGACTGGCTGCAGTCCTTTTCAGCACAAAGTCTTGGGAATTTGAGTTCAAGACTCAGTGTCTGGTCAGCTGCACGTGGTCACCCCATGGCTCTCTTCCCTCATCCTGCTCTGTCTGGTCCCAAATCTGGCAGAGTGCCTGAGCAGGCATGGTCTGGCCACCATGGGCTTCATTTATATGGGAGGGGCTGCATTTCCTTGGGTACTTCATCGCACTCAGACATATTTTGTAGAGAATAGGTGATTTAACTCTCCAATGTTCAATAAAGAACCAGTTTTCTATTGAGTATTATTACAAATGAATGTGATAAAGTGATTGTAAATGTGTTTGCATTACTGTACATTGACTACCTGGATTATATGCTTGTGAAAGTATCAGTGAGGGTGATGATTGAGTTCTTCTGCTTTTGAACTCAGGTCTTTTTATTTACAATATATGCTGCTTTGTAAACCCATGTAATTTATAATGTGGACACTGGGAAACCCTAACGCTGATGGATGATTCAAAATTTTCTTTAGAAAATTTGTATCCATCAAAAATAATGGCAAGATCTAGAATTGAATTCTGCAGAGTCCATTTAAGAAAATTTGTTTCTGAGGGAAGATTGAAGAAGCAGCATGCCAAGAGGCCAACTTGGAAGATATATCTGCCCCCACCCCAGACAAAATTCAGAGGGAACAATAGAGCCAAGCTCAGGAAAGTGTCGCACACTTGTCACAGAGGGGCTGCCTATTTTCTGACAATTGGCAACCCTGTTAACTGCAGATGTGGAGGGACAAGGAGGAGAACTGTCTGCAGTCCTGGGAGAAGGGCACCATTGTCCTTTGACTGCCACACCATCCTGCCTCTGTGCCATGCTGTGGGATGATCAGAGGTGCTGGAGTGTCTAACCATGTCCCCTGAGCACTTCCCCCTCAGTGACAAGTAATGAAAAATATAGCTGGCACTGGGGAAGGAAGCTGAGGTGAAGTTCTTGCCCTGAGCAAACTCTCCAAAGAGGCTTTGCAGCTGTTTTTGAAGCTGACACTGATGTGGGTGGTATTAAGGCAGTGGTCAAGGGGATCTGTGGAACCCCATCTGGGGTAGGCCTGTCAGTATCCTGAGTAGTGGAGGGAGAGCGACCCTGTGTGTGACTGTCCTCCCTGGTGCCCAGGGCCCTCCATCTGGCCCCTCCCAGTCTCTGTCTGTGACTTACAGGACACAGTGCAGGGTGGTCCCTCTCAGCACATGGCTGAGTAGGAATGAGGCTGGAGGGCAACAGGCACTTTTCCCAATTCCCCTGGATGCCACTCATGTGCAAGCCTGCAGAACCAGACATGGATCTGCTTAGTCCTTGAGCTGTGATGTGGGGGGTGTCAGGGGTTGTCTCAACTTCTGATCAACCCATTCAATGAGAAGTGGAACTTTCAGGGTCTCATTTCTGCACTGGAGACCCCAGCAAAAGGAACTGCAGTATATCCCTGAGTCTCACTCTGCACCAGGTCACTGCCCTTTCTTGGATTCCTCTGGGATGGGCCCCTGGCTCTCTGGCTGAGCTGAGGACAGTTTGAGGAGTGTGACTTTGGGGATTCTGAGATCAAGCCAAGTCACTGACCCACACTTTTGAGAGGCCATTTGCACCTCATTCCCTCAGGGGAGACCTGTCACTGTGTTGGCATGCTTTGGGTGCCACCACTTTCCATGAAGTGCCCTCCTAACACCTGTGGTCCAGTATGCATCTGCACCTGTTTCAGTATGTGTTGACACACCATCAGAAGTCATTGGCATGCCAACCATATATTATGTCATGTTGTTGAATGCTAGCACATGTGTGACATTTCATCTTATGTTGGACTGTGTGATGCCATGTTTGGAATATCAAGATACATCCCATTTTTTCATGTCATGGTACATTCTGTGTTGATGCATGTAACATACTATATGCAATGGTACACTAGGTTAGAACACATTGTTGCATGTACTTCTGTTTTCACAGTGCGTCACATCATGTCACTGGCAGAGTTTGTGTCTATACAGGACCTTTTCCTGGATACTGGGGATCCATTATTGCTGTGTTTCACAATCAGAGCTTTGCTCCTTGGGTCTCTCTCATGACTTTACCAATGTTATGCAGATGGTCTGTGTCCCTTGACCTATTCCTTCTCAGTGATCCTAGGAGTTTAACATTAAACATGGGAGAGGGGTCACCAGGCATTAAGGCCACACAATTCCTCCCAAAATACACATCCTTCTAGAACATGTTGAATGCTTTTATTCCCTCTTATGAGCCCCCAAATTTTACCTTGGCAATTAAGTCCTGAGTCTCAGGTTAACATGTCCATCACAGCAGGATGAGGTAAGGCAACATTCATGCTGAGTCTACCTGATCTCGCTGTGTAGGTGCAGCATCCCACCAAGTCTGTGTTTCCAAAGTCAATGTGAACAGGCCCTGGTACCCATTCCTATTCAGAGGGAGAAGTGGGGAAACAAGAAAATGTTTGGTGCAAGCTCACAATCCACAAGGGCACTGGGGCTGAGGTCAGGAATAATCATTTCTGCTGGTCAGGATGGCACACTTCTGCAATTCCAGTGAGTTGGGAGACTGAGGCAGGAAGATTGCATGTATGAGATCAGTGCTGGCAAGCTGGTGAGAACCTGTCTCAAAATCAAAGTACATAAATGGCTGTGGATGCAGCTCAGTGACAAAGTACCTTTGGGTATTATCCCTAGTAACAACAAAAACAACAACAACAACATCCAAAGTTTTGACTTTATGCTCTGTCTGCGGGGGCATCTGGAATTCCATCCAGTGCTTAACAAAGATCCTATGGAGGATGATTGCAAAAGCTCATCCTAAAGGGAATTGCTGAATGTTTTGCTCCGGAGCATGGTGTTTTTTTCTGCTGTGTTTTTCTAATAATATATTACTCATTTCAGTCTGAATGGATTGCTTAAGGGGTTGAGGGGAAAACAACAAAAATTCCAGAAAATATTACCTATAATCTGAAAAACAATGGGTCTTTACCACTAACAAGGTCAAAAATAATTTTGCAACCATGCAATGAGTCCCTGAAAGCCTCTGGAGAAAATAGTTATAGATCTGCCTTTGTCTCCAACAGGCTGGTTAAATTCTAACGATGGTTTTGTTTTTGTGTGGTGGTAGGGTAAAAGATTAAGGTTTCACAACATTCCTTCCTTCCTACAAAGAATAGGTCACCCCTACAATAAACATTGGTGCACAATGCCCTGTTCTGGAAAAAAGAGCTACGTAAGACAAGGTAATCTATTCAGTAAAAAAACTTGGCCATGAGAACCACTGCGACTGCTGCCCTCCTGTAGCCCTTAACTCAGCAATTTAGATATTAACCAGATGAACCTAATAGAGATGGTTACATAAGATTACTTGTCTATCGCTTTAACCGTGAGAGTAATAAGAATAGTCTTAGGTCACATAGAGTTTAAATACTAAGGAAATAAACATTGTATTAGCTCATTGACATAGTTAGATATTCTTCAAACAATTGTGATTAGGTAAGGATAATCTGTAAGGTTGCTGTTTTCTGCCTATGCTTTGGAAACTTCTTTAATATTAACCACAAGACTGCCATTATAGCCTGAAGAAAAATGTATATAAACCCAGCCTTCCCAGAATAAAGTGGGAGTGATTGCACCAGAACTAGAGTCTTTGTCTTTCATTCTCCATCCATCACCGACGCTGTCTCCCCATGCCCCGTTTACCTGTGTGGAACCCATGAACTCCTGCTAGGGCTGGACCCCGGCATCTGTCCAAAAGTTTCAGGGATGGATTCCCCTTCCAGAATGAGTGGATGTCAGTATCCTGTTCAATAATGGAAGATACGGTAACCCTGGCCCTGTTGCTCTGTGCCTGGTTCACACATTGTGTGTGTTCTGCAGTGACTTTGTGCCTGAGTCATGAGCACTACCAGCCCAGGCTGATATTGGACCCCAGTGTCAGTACAGATTTGGGGAGTGAGGGAGAGCTCTGTCCCTGTGGTTCAGTTTATGGGACTGTGTGGTTGTCTTAACCATGGTGGTTCTCTGCCTGAGTCTCACAGATGAGTGTCCAGAAGGGGTAACCATGTGTTCATGGAGGTGAGCAAGAGGGTAGGTGAAGCTGCCTTGTGAGGGAACCTGGCAGCAGCCACTTCCTGGGCTCACTGTCCTCCAGGCCCATGGTGGGAGGGGCAGCCTACATCTCTCCAGGACCTTGGGGCTACTTTTGTGTCATCCCAGGGTGCATCTGTCCTCTGTCTTTAAGGAACTGTCAACCACACCCTTCTCTCCCCAGCTTGCTGTCACCCCTCTGATGAGTAGACAGAATTCTCCAGGGGGATGCTTGCTTGTGGGCAAAATTCTATACCCTGTAAGTGTTCTCTATAGGTTTATGAGAAGCACTCAGCAGTGCCAACTCCCCCTTAGCTCTCTGCTTAGACATGTCTTCAGTCAACAAGTCTCTCTTTGTTCCAAGGTCCTGTCTTCCATGAAGCCATGGGTCAGAGCATTTGGGTCAGTTCCTGGTTGTCCTACAGCAATATACCCAGTTTTCCTGTGTTCATTCCCTTTTCTTACTCCAGTATCATGCCTGTCAAACTGACCCCCTCTCCACCTATCCTGATGACAGAGGTGGCCTTCAGCAGGCTGAGGCTTTATGCAAGTATTTCCTTCCTGTGTGTGGACAGAGGAAACCTGAGGGTGACCAGAGTGCACTGGAGTCAGGCTGAAAACCTCCTTCTGTGCCCAGCTGTGGTCCTCCTGTAGTATCTTTTTTCAGCACAGGCTCTACTAAGTCCATTTGGGAGAAGTCCACCCAAAAACCAGATGGACATAGTGATTTGATGTAGTTTCTTCTCCCCCAGGAGTCCCAGGTGATGTATGGTCACCCTTTCCTACTTATGGTTGGTCTGGGCAGCAGGGTTTCCTTATAGGGGCTGATCTGGTGAAGGAGCCAAGGTCCCTGCTATTGTAGAGCTTGGAGCAGTGAGTGTACTGCAGAGTTGGTTCATTCATTGCCTGACAGGTGTTTCAGGAAACCAGAACACTAGGGGTGTAGGTTATTTCACTATCATGGCCACTACAAAATAGGAACCCACAGGAGCAGGCTAAGTTCTTCTGAAATGGAATCCTGTCACCACCAGATGGGATCCTGCAGGTCTGCAGGAGAAAGAAAGGACTTCAAACCAGTCCTGAAAGTTCTTGATATGCTGTTGAGAGGGATTTCTGTCTTTCTTAGCAGAGACACAGGCAGAGATTTATTAGGAAAGGAAAGGCACAGAGGGGGACAAGTGCCTGGCATGAGGTGCCCTTTGGGGCTGTGAACTCTCCATGAAAGGAAACCTGTAGATGGTGAAGATGAGGAGTAGACCTGGTGGATCAGACCGGTTTCCCCGTTATAGGGGTTGCGGGGTACAGTTTGGGGTGGCATCTGTTTTTCCTCCAGGGTCAGTGCTTGATGCTCTGTATTGGATTAGCAGCTCCTGGTCTGTACCAACATATGTGGCCTTGGACAGTTTCTCTCTAGGCTTCTTGTACTCACTCTGCAAACATTTTCTGTAAATGAAATGAGTTTCTCTGCCTCTCTCCTCTCTTCCTGCCAACAGTGCCACAGTCACAAAAAAAGCGCCCAAATGGAGCTTTCACAAAATCAGTTCAAAATGATTCTATATAGACTAGAAAGAGAGGCCCCAAATGGGCACAAGGAGAGACCCAAGGGAAATTAACAGGGATGAGGAAGGGCTGTGAGACCATTGGGAAGGATTTTCTAGGGTCAGACTTTGGAATCAGAGTCACAAAATTCATCTTATCTTATCAGAAGGTGATGCAATCATCACTATCTATGAGGGTCAGAAAGTCCAGAGACAAAACTGAAACTTGTAACTACAGTGATCATCTTTAACTGTCCCTCATCCTGGGTCAGAAGCTCTGGGCTAGGCCCTTGGAGCTGTATCCAGTGACTGCAGGAGAGAACTCTAGTTCCACCACCTGGAAAAATTCTGTCCTTGGCCCAGGACAGAGTGTGACCCTGGGTTTCTCATAGCAGCCCCAAATCAGACATTTCTAAACCCAGGGAAAACATGATCAGAAATAGAACTGGAGCCAGACTTTTCAGACCTCTGACTGCAGACAGTGAAGGCAGAGGTCATTAGGCCCAAGGAAATTTACACTGTGGGACACAGTCCTGAGGACTTCACACCCTCTCTAAGTCCTTAGTAGGAAAAACAGCTGGGCCTGCTCCTCCCCCAGGCCATTATGACATCACAAACTTTATGGGAGTTAAGGAGAGAGGATGGGAAGGGCCCCACACTCTGCTGGACACTGTTCCCAGACTACCATATGGAGAGGACACTAGGGAGCAGAGGAGATGGGGAAGATCCCATGAGGTCACAGATCAGCACCAAGGTCACATCAGATGAGGAGACAATTGGAGAAGACTGAGTGCTACATTCATGTGAGTTCTAGGGACATAAACTCTTTTGATAGTCTGGTTTCCAGACCAGCGGTTCTTTCTCCTGTGTCCGGTCTTTGAGCACTCCTAACCTAGGGGTTCTTAGTCTTCTCTTGGTACTGTGTTTAAACTCCTCTCACACACCATTGTTCAGCATCTCTTGTGTCCTCTGGGACAGGAAACCGGTTTCACCAGTGTTCAGGCATTTCAGTTTTCTGTCCTTAATCTCCCTTCCCAACCATTGCTCAGGGCCTTCTGAGTCATGTTGTTGAGTACAACCTCTCTACTGATGCTCAGTCCCCTCTGGTTTTGTGGGTCCATACCCTTCACCTCCCAATGCTCACTCTCCAATGAGCCCCAGGCAAACTAATTCCCTTAGTGAGCTCTCTGGATGAACCCCTTCTCTCCTAATGTTAGTACACCTTATCTGCATGTCCAGGACAACAGGAGTGTGGAAATGTGGAGAGCTGTGGATACTTTCTTTTTCTGAGAACTCAATAGCCCTTTGGTGCTGCCATGCAGACAGGCTCCTCATCAATCTTCATTAACGCCTAAAAATTCTAGGCAATTTTAATAAATGACGGTTTCCACAGCACTGAGGACCTCTTTCCACCACTCATAATCCACAATTCTCACACCATTGTTCAAGTGGCTGAGTGTTTATGAGTGATGCAGCATCACCAGTATTTCTGCCATCTCTCTGAGAAGAGGATGGAAAGCATATATTAAAATATTTTCAGGTTCTTCTCTGACATGTTAGTGGTTCAGGATCTTCTCTGATATGATACTGTCTGCTGTGGTGAGCCGCCACGCCGCCATGATAAGATGGCGCTGGTTTCCTGAAGTGCTTTCTAGGTAAACAAGCCCATATTTGGTTGAGCCAACTGTTGAAAATGGGAGCACCTATGAACATAGGCCAAGTGGCAGGAGTAGATTGGCTATTGCAAGAGTATAAAGGTGTACGAATTCGGCTCAAGGAGTTAGAAGAAGAAAAACCATGGTTTTATAATAATAAGGTCCTGATTAAACTGCTGAAGGAAGATTCCTGTGTCGTGCTTTCTTGCGGGCGAGGGACACGACAAGTGGTGCCGAAACCCAGGAATCAGAACTTTCAGTGGTCAGGGGGTGCACCGGTAAGTACCACAGGTAAGTGGGGTCCACACATAGTGGGGCGCTCCTCTGTAGATAAAGAGAGAGCGGGAATCGACCTTGCATAGTCGATCAACAAAGAAAAATATTTAATCGACCTTGCATAGTCGATCAACAAAGAAAATTATTTGGTTTTTGCTTTCATTCTGCTTGCTCTGAACGCTGCTTTCATTATGGGCAATTCTCCATCTAGTTCATTAGTACAGCCTTTAGATTTTTTGTTACGCTCCAAAGAGCTCAAGGTCAAACGCAGTACTTTACAAACATTCATTGTAAGAATTGATAAAGCGGCCCCATGGTTTGCTGTCTCCAGAAGCTTGACTCCTACCAGTTGGGATAAGTTGGGAAGAGATTTGGATTTCCTTCAGGAGCAGGGACAATTCGAGAAAGGGGTGATACCGCTATGGAAATTAATAAAAGGATGTATTCTTGATGGTAGATGTCAGGAAGCTATTCATAAAGGACAGGAAGTTCTTGAACAACTACATGAGGAGAAGTCCGAGGATTCTATGAGTACTTCCAGTAAACATAGTGCAGGAGAGCAGGTTTATGGAGCTATTCCAAAGAGGAGACTATACCCAGATTTAAAAGCCCTTAGAACATCAGAAGAAACAGGAGTCAGAATCAGATGGTGATGAGGAAGTGAAAGAGCTAACGCAGCACTTACGGAAGGTGAAGATAAAAGAAGGGGGAACTAAGAGGCAAAGAGATTTTAGACAGAAGGACTATGAGGAAGAACAGGAACCAGCTCTAGCCTATGATCCTCCCCCATATGTGGGAGGGGTTCCAGGCACAGGTAGAACTTTTAACTCTGCAGCTTGGAGGGCTGCCCATGTAGAGTTGGGGTTTGCCTGTCCTGTATTCCAGGACAATGATGGAGGAAGACATCAGGAACCCATAGAATTTAAAACGATAAAGGATATAGCAGAATCTGTCCACACTTATGGTGTGGATGCTGCTTTTACTATCGCCCAAATAGAGGGGCTCAATAGATTCTGCATGACCACCTCGGACTGGGCCAGTTTAGTGAAAGCTTGTGTTTCCCCGGGTAAATATTTAGACTGGAGAGCCTTTGTGTTAGAGGGGGCCAATGAACAGGCTGCACGCAACCAAGCTATGCGCAAACCTGCCTGGGATGTGGATATGCTTCTGGGGCAGGGTAGATTTGCCAATCAGCAAACAGGCTTTCCATTAGAGGTTTATGAACAAATTAATAAGATCTGCATTGCTGCCTGGAAATCACTTCCTAATAAAGGAGAAGTGTGAGGTAACTTAACAAAAATTGTCCAAGGCCCCCCTCCTGATCCCTTCCAAGCAGCTCCATGGCCACCTAGGGAGGGAACACCCATATCCTTGAAGCAGTCCTCCCCCTAGGCAGAGAGCTCAGCAGCTCCATTCCTCAAAAGTAGTAAGAAATAATGTTTTGTGATTTTCTGCATTCAAACCTAACCTGATTTCTCAACCAGGAAGAAAAAAGGTTAAAAAGTCCTGGGTGATCCTCCCTCCCCCCTGCCTGGCCTTGCTGAAGCCTGCATTGGAATGTAGACTGCAGCAGTCTCAGCGGGAAAGGGAGGTAACCTGAAGATAAGAAAAAAAAAGAAAAAAAAAAAGGGTGTCTGTTTTAAACTTCTGGGCTGCTACACAGAACTAACTCATTTTCCAGGATTCTTGTTTTGTTTTGTTTTTCTTTAATGCTGTATTTTTGAGCTCATAATTTGATCCTGCATACCTAGGTTAATGATTTTTTTTTCTTTTTGATCAGTTCTATTTTTTATTCAACTAAAGTTTTTGAACATCTGTTACATTGCAATGGAGATTCACCTATAAAGTTACAAGGCCTTTGATTTTGTGTTATGTGTATGTTGTGCTGTCTAATGTCATGTTTTGTCTGTATCAAAACTGAGCGCTCCTAAAATTAAAATGTAAAAATGGATCCAAATACTTTTATTCACGTGATTTAAAAAGGTTCAATTCAAATTGGGTAAACTAATGAAAGTAAATTGTCTTTGAAAATAACTCACAAGTCTCTAGGTGGTCAAGCAAATAAAATATTGATGTTAATAAAATGTCTAATATCAATTGTTCCTAGGACTTTTCTTCAACAGGAAAGAGACAGCAAATACTGGTCAGGACACTTGTCTGCTTTCTTGGTTTTTACAGAATAAGTGAATTAGAGTTAACATGTATTGGATTACTCAAATGTGTTTGTTGGTGACATCTGATTAATTTGCAAAATTAAAATGCTCATTGTTAAATAACATCAAGTACTCTTAACTCCTCAAATTCCATGGGGTATCATACTTAAACATTATTGGTGTTTTCATAGGTTGGTAAATAAAAGGGTTTAAACTTGCTTTGTGTCATCACTAAACTAAAAACAAGGTTACTAAGAGTTATGTCCTAACAAGTGGAATTCTATATACAAAGGGTCCCAAAAGTTTCAACTGTGTTTCAATTAGAGTACTATAAACAACAAAATATTTAATCTTATTAAAATAGAGTAATTTATCTAAGTTCAGAAATTTCATAAGAGTTGTTTCAGAATGTGAACAAAAAGGGGTCAACAGATAGGAAAGAGAAAATAAAAAGGTCTGGGTATGGAAATATATTTAGTAAAAGGGAAAAGAAAATGTTTCTGGGTAAGAAAGTGCTTGTGTGATGAAATACATGAGGGTCTAAGTAAGTGCTAAAAAAGTCTGTGTAAGTAAAGGGCAAGTTTCAACAAGTTTGTGTAAAACTAAGTTGGTTGTATGTATGTGAAACTGCTAAAGCTATTTAAGGTTTTTCCTAAGGTGAAATACTAATGTTCTGATATAAACCAAAGTTTAATCTATATGGTAAAATGACATGGTAAAATGACAAGGATTTCTTAGAAACACTAATTTACTCTTAACTTTGTGTCTGTTGAGTTTTGCTCTTTGGAACAATTGGTCTTGGAGGTTGGGGTGTATACAGTTATGGTTAAACAACTGTTGGGAGTATTGTACTATGTTACAGAGTCAAAATTTTTCTTTAAAAACTAAATTTGGTAAGATAAAAGTGTCAAGGTAATTGTGAAATGGTCACTAGTTGTATATGAAATGTGTTCATATTTTTCAGGTACACAAGTTTTTAAAGCAAGGAATTTATTAAGCTCTGCTATTCTCCAGATTAAACTTGTCTGTAATGGTAATCTTAAACTTATAAAGAGTAAATTTTAATTGGGGATTTATTTCTATCATTTAATGCTCTATTATAGGACCTGCTATCAATGGGGTATGTGTAAAATTTGTTACTTTTTACACTGAGATAAAGAACTTCAAATGTAAATGTATTTCTAAACATTAGAGCCTGACTTGTTTAAAGGATAATTTTGTGAAACATGTAGGTATTTTGCCACTTTATCACACAAAAGGAGAGTTAAAAGCTCTCTCAGCCTTTCTTTGATTCATGTTTTAAGATACAATGTTAAATTGTGTTAATTATAAAGCTTATATAAACTCAGGAAACAGTATATGTAGACTACTTAATGATATTTAAGGAAGAAGCAAAGATCAACATCAGAATTAGAACACTTAAGATCTGTAAAGAGTCACGCCTTACCTGAGATAAGGCTCTGCCTCCCACCTTACTGCATGTTAGAGTGACTCCAAAATAAGTCAGACTTCAGCTTATTTAAAGTTATAATCAAAAAATTGGTTTTTGTTGTAAAATTACTATGATCTCAAATAGGGAATATAATGTGGTTCTCAGTCAAAATTCAAGATAGCTATTATACAAGCAAAATATATTTTTACTCTTGCTAATTTCATTTTGTGAAACTGTTACCTGTTAATGTTTTGCAGAAGTAGCTGATTCAAGAACACACAACCTAGGTAACTTGTGATAATAAGCCATCACCTATAGAACAGATAGTGGTAACTTCCAGTACTATTGCAGACTCCAGTTAGATAAAAGAGTAAATAACTGTAAAGTTATGGACATTAAAGTTAAAGCCCAGTACTCTTACTTTATGACTGGTGAAACTGGCTTGCTGGATGATTAAGATCAAACTTAGAGATTGGAATTAAATACAGAAGGCAAGATAGGCCAGTATTTGGATCTTTTGTCCTCAGTCAGCCTGAACCCACGAACAAGAGAACTTCTCTAAGGAGCGCTGCAACTCTGGGTCACACAACCTCCTGATCAAGGAGATTGTTGAGACTAGAGGATGAAAAAATCACTCAGTGCATCTGCTGCAGAGGAGGGTCATGGAAAAAGGGAGACATCCCTTAATGCTTCCAAAGGAAGTCACCTCATCAAGGAGACCCTGCCTAACCAATGGCACTGGTGGAGCTAAGAAGCTGCCCTTAAGTTCTCTACAAGTGGCCCCTGTGGGAACTCAGCTGACTCTTTAACAAGACAGGAACCAGGTCAATTTGACCAACTTGATCTTAGACACCCAGCAAAACAGTTAAAACCAAAATATAACCATTCTTGGGCATTTAAAAGAAATAATAGTTAAATGTAACTTAAGATGTACACTTGTATTAAACCACTAGAATAAAGACTGGAAGCTACAAATGAAAGATTCTTCAGCAAATGTGCCTGATAACTATCAAGAGAAACTGCCATAGTCAGAAGTTTTTAGTCAGTTTAAGGCCTGCAGACCTTCCTAAGCTACACAGGTAGACTTAATCTATATTTGCTCGTATGATTACCTAGCCCTAAGTAACAGAAATATAGAGCTCTCTACTAAACACAGGTTATACCAATAAAGGGATATTTTACAAAATCAGATGACTTAAGTAGCTTAACTATATTTTCTGGGGACATCTATGACATTAAGAGTTAAATGTTGTGTTTACATTCCTGATAACCTGGACAATGTTAAAGTTCCCAAATAAAGGCCTTGTCCTCTCCAGCCTTTTGCTAGGCCTAGTTATGGGAACAATTTCTCAGTTCTTCCACCTCCTGGTGAGAGATTGACTTCTGTCATTTTCATGATACTCAGTGGCATGTTCCAGATGCTGCAACATTTACTTTGTATTAATCTCACTTCAGTACTCATGTCTTTTTGTTCTTCTATCATAGAAGCACCCACCCCCAGACAACCTGCTCTTCCCCAACCAGGCTTCTACCTTGGACCCTTCGATTGACCCAATTTTTAAAAAAGGAACTCCAAACTGTTTGCCCCTCGTTGCCCCCTTTCAGCTTCGAAGCAGCCAGAACGATCGGCGCCCCCTTTTCCTTAAAGCAGTTGGGAGTTCCTATAGCTAAAGGGGGGAATGAAGCCAGAATGAAGGACAGGTAGTTAGTGTAGAAATAGGGAATCGGGTCAATTCGAGGAAATGAAGCCATGAAGCCATCTGCCTTTGGAAGTTGGAGACTGCCCCTGGAAGAATGGAATGTCAAGGATCTCCGGAGCCCATTGACTATGGTCCTTACTCAACAGTACCAAATGATTAAGCAAACTGATGAATACTCTCCATAACCGAGGCAGGATGGACAAATGGATATAGGATTCTATCCATGATAAAGAAAAAGGGGGGAATGAAAGGCCCCGCTCCCGTCCTTGACGGATAAGTTCTCCAGGCAACCGCACATTCCTCGGACAAATATCTCTTAACAACCTTGGTAAGCACAGGGACCCAGCAGTCCTGTTTGTCCTTGAGACAGTTAGCAGCACAGATACCACCCTGCTCTCAACAGCACGCCCTGCCCGGAGGCCGTTACACCGATAAGCAGGAACCATGAAGATGTCAAGCAAAAATTTGAAAAATAACCTTACCCTTTAGGTGACCTATGTGCTGGATTCAAAATAGCCAATAAGAAACCTGTTGCTTACCGCGTGCGCGAAACCTGCCCCTTCACCCTATAAAAACCCTGTGCACCAAAGCCCGGAGAAGGCGCCACTCTGGGACTGATGTTCACTATCTGCCACTTTTGCACAGAAGGATAGGGCCTCTACCTTCACCTGTGTTCATAAAATAAAGAAGGGGGAGCTGTGGCGAGCCGCCACGCCGCCATGATAAGATGGCGCTGGTTTCCTGAAGTGCTTTCTAGGTAAACAAGCCCATATTTGGTTGAGCCAACTGTTGAAAATGGGAGCACCTATGAACATAGGCCAAGTGGCAGGAGTAGATTGGCTATTGCAAGAGTATAAAGGTGTACGAATTCGGCTCAAGGAGTTAGAAGAAGAAAAACCATGGTTTTATAATAATAAGGTCCTGATTAAACTGCTGAAGGAAGATTCCTGTGTTGTGCTTTCTTGCAGGCGAGGGACATGACAGTCTGCTCTCTTTTGACACAAGAAAAACCTTCCTAGGACATCTGGGTCAGGCAAAATGCACACCTTCAAGAGACAGTGTGAAGTATGACCAAGGATAATTTCTCATCATCACAGATGACTTCTTCAGACCTTTTACATTGCACCATTCCTACCTTCCCTCAAAATACTGAGACACTGGCCTGAGGGACACTTTTGAAAAGGCTCTCAAAACACTGACATCTGTAGGAGAGAAACCTTCTCACAAATGATCTCTGTCTCCTATGGATCCTGTGGTCTAGGACACCTCATCTAACTTGCTTCAGTCTTCTCTAGGTTCTGCACTAAAACTCTTCACAACCATTTTTCAGTGCCCCTCCCCCACCAGTGCTCCATCTTCTCTATGTCCTACCCTAAATCTCATATCCCCCACCATTGCACAGGGTCCTGAACCTTTGTGTGAGCACCCCTCTCCCACCAATGGTCAGTCCCCTCTGGGTTTATGAGTGCACTATCTTCAATACCTGTGATCCCTCCCCAATGAGACTTAGGCAACCTGTTTCCTTATTGAAAATATGGGTGAGCCCCTTTCCTGGTAATGTCAGTACAACATCTCCAATCTTATCTGGGTGTCCAGTACAATATCACTATACAAAATTGCAGAGATGTGGATACCTACTTTTTCCAACAACCTCAATATGACTTTGGAATGGCAATGCAGAGAGACTCCTCAAAAATGTCTGAAAAATCAAGGACAATTTTAAAGGATGTCAATTCACACAGCACTGAGGACCTAATTCCACCATGAATCCTCTACAATTTCCTCACAGTTTCTCTAGTGGATGAGTTTTTATGGGTCATGTAGCAAGCCCAGGCTATTTGACATATTTCAGAACAGTGAATGTAAACCATATAATTCAGTGTATTTAAAGTCATCTCTCATATATTTCTGGCTTCTCTCTTTTGAGAAGAGAGGAAACCTCAAAGGACCTCTGGATCAGGCTCAATGTATTCCTTCAAAGGACAGTGTGAATTATGGCCATAGACAATTTTCCATCATGTTGCAGGAGTTCTTCAGGTTTTGAAATATCACTACTGTCCCACCACACCTGAAGTAACACAACTTTTCTCCTGAAAGGGTACAAAGGTTGTGATTCATCTTGATGAGAAATCCTCATCCAGCACAGTTAGTCTCCTCTGACTCCTACCTCATCTAACTTTTCTTAGGCTTCTGTGTGTTCTGCCCTAAATCTCCACTCCAAAATCATTGCTCAGGGTCGTCTGTGTCTTCTAAGTGAGCACACCTCTCCAAACAGTACTCAGTCTTCTCTGGTTCCTACCCTACATCTCCCCTCACCTATCATGACTCAGGGTACTCTGAATACTGAGGATAAGTGCCCTCACCCACTAGTGCTCAGACTCCACTGACTCCCCTTGGTGATAACCCCTCTCCTAACATTGCACATACTTCTTTATTTTAGATACCAAGTTCTTCTAACTTGTCCTTACTCATTCTCTGCTGGGTTCTTTTAGTGTGTTTCCCTAACTTGAGAGTTCTCAGTCTTCTCTCTGTCCTTTTCCAGGTTCCCCAAGGAAATCCTTATTCAGACTCCTCTGAGTCCTGTGGGTAAGCTCTCCTCTCTGACAGTACTCAGTCTTGCTGGGTCTTGTCCTTAATCTTCCTTCTCATATCAATGCTGAGTGTCTTCTGTGTCCTGTGGATGAGCACCTAATTACCACCAGTGCTCATTTCCCTCTGGGTATTGTGGGTGGACACACTTCACCTGCAAGTGCTCCATTTCCAATGAGACCTAAGCTACTTAGTGAAATATTTGGGTGAGTTCCCTTCCTTCTAATGTCTGTACACCATCTCTAGCCTTACCTGCATATCCAGGCCATAGTATCTGTGAAAACTTGGAGAAATGTGGATACTTCCTCCTTCCAATAAGCTCTAGGATTTTGGTAACTCCATGCAGACAGGATTCCTGGTAAACCTTGAAAACACAAGATAAATTTTATGGATGTCAATTCCAATAGCAATGAGGACCTCATTCCACAAACTCTGCACCTTTGCTCAAGGGGCTGAGCTTTGATGAGTGATGTAACATGTCCGGTATTTCTAAAATTCCTCTGAGCAGTGTATGCAAAGAATAAATTCAGTATTTTCAGGATCTTCTCAGATTGGTCACTGGCTACTCTCTTTTAACAAGTCATGAAGCTTCTAGGAATGCAGAATCAGGCACAATGCACACATTCAAATGACAGTGTGAAATGTAGTCATGGACAACTGTCCATCATATGGGGAACTTCTTCATGAAATAGGATTATTCACACCATACCTTAGGTCACTGTTACTTTAGTCCAATGGATACTCTTGGAAAGGTTAAAAAAGTCTGAGACCTATATGTGAGAAGTCATCTCCAAAAAGAGCTATATCTCCTATGGATCCTGGAGTCAATACCTCTCATCTGTATTTGCTCTGTCTTCTCTGTGTTCTTACCTAAATCTCCTCTTAATCATCATTGCTCAGGGTTTTCTGAGTCCTCTGGTTCAGCACCACTCTCTCACCAGTGCTCAGTGTTCTCTGAGTCCTGCACCAAATCCCTCCACATCTACATTGCTCAGGATACTTTGTGTCCTCTGTGTGAGCTTCCTCATCCACTAGTGCTCTCATTCCACTGGAACCCCTTGGTGATAGACCCTCTCCTAACATGGCACAGCCTTCTCTCTTTCAGTTGGTACATTTCTCTGACCTGATCTTACTCAGTCTCCTTTAGGTCCTGTGGGTGAGTGTCCTTCAGCTAAAATGCTCAGGCTCCTTTGTTTTAGTCTTAGTTCACTAACCATTCCATGCCCATTTCTTTCTGGGTCCTTTTGGTGAGTTCCCCTTAGCTTACATTCCTCAATCTTCTCTCTGTCCTCTTCCAGGTTCCCAATGCAATATTTGCTCAGACTAAACTGTTCCTGTGGATGAGTGCCCCTCACCAGACCATGCTCAGTCTTCTCTGTGTACTGTCCTTAATCTCCCTTCATATCCATTGCTCATAGCCATCTCAGTCCTGTGGTTAGTGCCCATCACACACAGGTGCTCAGTTTTCAATGAATATTGATTTGGAGTACCCCTTATCCTCTAGGACCCTGTCCTCTATGTGTCCTCTGGGATTGAGCCTCATCCAGGAGTACTCAGTATACTCTGGGACCTATAGGTGAGCACCCTCATGCAGCAGTGGTCAGTCTCCTCTGAACCATGTGCTATGTTCCCCTAGCCAATCTTTTCTCAGCCTCATTTGTGTCCTATGTGTGAGCATATATAGTCTAACAGTGCTCAGCCTTCTTTGGGTTCTGTCTTAACCTCACCTACTCTACTACTGCTCAGGGTTTTCTGAGTCCTGTGATGAGTGTCTGTCATGCACAGTTGCTAATTTTCCCTGAATACTATTGCCATGCACCACCTACTTCTGTTCTCAGTCTTATATTCATTCTCTTGTCCACCATTACTCAGACTCCTCTGGGTCCTCTGCATTTGAACCCTTCACCCGCCATTGCTCAGTCTCCTCTGTGTCTGTGGGTGAGTGCACTCTCCCTTAGAGTTCAGCCTTCTCCCTGTCCTGTGCACAGTCATAATTTTTCTTTATTGCAAATGGTCCATGAATATCACCACTCATGAATACCACCCTCTCTCAGTGTTACTTTAAGGAAATATGGTGTCTTCCTCCAGTTCCCTAGGAGTCATTTTTCTTTGTGGTTGATGGAGTCTTTCCTGTCTTGCCTTTCCCTGGTTGAGTTGGTTGGGGGGATTGTTCTGGTCTCCTGTTGAAGTTCAGTGCATGCATCCTCCACACGTGGTGCAGAAGTACTTCTGAACTCATGCTGGCCTTCACAACCCGGCTTGTAGTACTTCGTGTGGAATGTTGACTGCCCTGAATGAACTATGGTGTCCTCTCACTTAGTGGATAAACCTGAGTCTGCTGACAGGCTTTCTGAAGGGCATATTTTCTATCAGTGTCAGAGCTGCCTGTGCTGAGTTTCATAAGCCCTGAGGCAGAGATTTCCTGGACCCACTCCTGAGCCTCCCTCAACACAGGCTGCCTCCTTCCCAGGGCCCTCCCTGGAAAAGGCAGGGAGCAGGGACTTAGTTCTCTTCCCAGGACCGCTTGTGGTCCTTTCAGTTCTCTGATTCATGCTGATGAGAGCCACTGCCCTACTCATGGTGTGCCTCCTCATTCATCTGGTCTCTTTCCCAGATTGGTTAGCTGCTCTCTGCAAAATGAGTTGACTGCGAGTTCTTTTCCATGGTTAGTTCCAGAGTTTGGGGGTTATTCCCATCTTGTTCTGCTCTGTACCCAGTTGCAGGAGCAGAATTGAGGAAAGCTACAGAAGAACAGACTGAGCAGGTATATGGGGAATAATTGTGAGTGGGCTGGGTGGAGGCCCTGCTTAAGTCCTGGGTCTCTCCCTGTGATACTCATGCACCATCACCATCATGAGATTTCAGATGCCTCCTGGGGTCCTCACCTGCACCTACCTGGGTGACCAGTTGATGTCAATCACTAGGCTCTTTGAGAGCAGTTGTGAGTTCTTTATTAACTTCTCTGGTGCAGAGGATGTGTGATCTGTGCTTCACTATTAATCTTAAGACACCATCTCTCAATGGTGAATACAACAGATCAAGTGGTTCTCACAATCCTGCTTTCCTGTTGCCTGGACTCCTGAGTCTATAGTCAGCTGATGGTGACCATGAACACACCAGGGACAAGGTCAGGTTCTTAGGAAGTGTTCACTGCTCTCTATTCACAGGGACTTCCCACAGGCACTCACTGACTGACAGGTGAGTACAGTTCTGCCAAGAATGTTGGTGGATAATGTCATTTATAAATAACAAACCAAATCCAAGGGACATTTGTTACCCTTGGCTCCTTTTTGAAGGAAAAGTGGATCTTCCTGGTAGAATGAATGCTAGATTTGATTGCAAGAAACAAGTCCCATACATTTCTGAAGCTCTTAATGATGGAATGGCTACATAGATTATCATTCCTGCATTATTAGCCTTTGCTCCTATGCTGTATTAAATCAAGACAATGCACCAAACAACACACCAGCCCAGAAAAGGCAGGAACTGCTGATTTCTAATTTCTGTAGATGCCTCATGAGACCTAGGCTGTGCATGGCCAGAAAGGGACGTGAAAGAGAGCAGTGCCATGTTTGATTGTGAACATGATTCAAGTGAGTCCTGATTATGGATGATAGAAAGACTGGATGCCTGTGAATGTGACTCAGATGAGTCTTCAACATGGGTGATAGCAAGACTATCCTGTGAATGTGATTCAGAAGAGTCCAGATCTGTGATGATACCAAGACTTTTATTTTTAAATATAACTTAGGTGAGTCCTGAGCAGGTTTCATAGCAAGACTTGGTGCCTGTGAATGTGAGCCAGGTGAGTCCTGAGAAGGAGTCATAGCAAGACTAAGTGCCTGTGAACATGACTCAGGTGAGGCCTGAGCAGATTTGATAGCAAGACTGGGTGTCTGTGAAAGTAAATAAAGTGAGTCCTGAGCAGGTTTGATAGCAAGACTGAATGCCTGTGAATGTGACACAGGTGAGTCTTGAGCAGCAGTGATAGCAAGCCTGGGTGCAGAGATGCTCAGGTTGCAGGTGGGAGGAAAGCAGCCCAGGGATGCCTCATTCAGTTCCACACTATGGAATTCAGGGTCGACTGACCAGTCAAAAGACCAGCCCTGCTCATAGTAAGTCCTGGCTTCTGCACACAGGTTCCCAGGCACACATGGTGCCAAGAGAGGTACAACAGAAATGGGAGGGTTTGGGTCAAAGCTGGCTCTGTCCACATCCCAAATATGAAAGTGCCTCAACTCACTACCTTTCCTGCTTCCCTCCAGGTTCCAGGGCTGATGTTATCCCCATGCACCTCCCACTCTCTGTCCCCACCCATTTCTCTTCCTCTGTGCCCTCCCTGGTGCATCTCTGTTGAGGAACCCCTACCCCTGGGTAGAGGTGGGTTTTGGCTCTGCTTGCCTCCTCAGGAACTGAAATCACAGCTTGAAGATATTACACTTGCTTCCATAAAATTCACAGGGACTTTTAGAAGAAAGAGAATCCATTGAATGCTGAGAGGGAGGTCAGAGGAACCCTTTCTTGTGAGAGCTAAGGACACAGCCCTCTACAACATAAATGAAAGCAAAAGCAGAATATCCAATCCCTTGTGGTGGTAGAAGACATTTTTTAAAATGAAAATACCAAGTACCAGTGAATAGGAGATGAAATGGTTGTTTCCACACATACCACAAGTCCTATGGAACCAGTGGGAAGAACTCAAAAGCTCACTGGAAATGGGACAAGCACAAGCACCAGACCCAAGCTTGCCTTCCTGTGGTCACTAATGCAGAGGGAATCATGAGGAAGCTCTGCTGATGGAACACATCTAGAAATTGTGAAACACTTGAAAGGGAAGGAAGTTGTTCATGCAGTAAGCAGTAGTGACCCATGAACCATGCAGGACAATGTCATGTTGAAACTGTTTTTCAGACCAGAGAGAAAGTGCTCCAGTGGTGAAGAATAAAAGTGAAGCAGCAGAGGAGCTGGACACAGTGCAGGGCCACAGTGCAGCTGTAGAGAACTCCTCAAGAGCATGAACTGATACAGTGGAATGAACTCAGAAGAGGCTCCCTGGCTCTTTACAGTTTGACCATGGGGTTGTGTGCATTTGTGCACAGGTAAGTGGTCATGGAAGACTGTGGTATCCTTAGACTTGATCTCCAGGGAATGTCTGTGTGATGCATGATAGGCAGCACTCCTCCCACATGGGACTCTGTTCTGACTGCTTCCCTCTTCCTGCAGAGTCCTGCACTGCTGCTTGCCAGTCCCTGTAGCACTCTTGCAGCAGCCCTGCAGCTTTCTCTGCATGACCCCATTTCTCAGTCCTGCCCAGACCAGTACTGCATGCCAACCCCAAAAGGGCTGTTGCACAAAGCTGGCACCATCACTCTCCAGACCAGACTGGGCACTTTCTGAACTACTGGACTGGATCCCTCCACAGGACCTGTCCAAACAGTTGACTGAGTCACCTTTTTCCTCTTTCTGGAGGCTCCAGGAGAAGATAAGCTGTGGAAGTTGTGTAGAGAGTCAGAGAAAGTAAGTAAACAGCACATGGGGGTGTGGGGTAAGGAGCAAAGGGTGCTGGGAGGGGGACTTCCATGTGGACTCCCACCTGAAGGCATGAGGGCAGGAGGGACCCCTGGTTCCATCCTGCTGGGGAACCTGAAGTGTAGAGTTTACATTGCTGAGAGCATCTTTTCTGCCCTGAGACCTGAAGGATACTCCACACACTTGGAATTATGGGCCCTCTGTCCAAAATCTGTAAGGGAGTAGTGATCACCACAGCTTCCAAATGGCAGAGAAGGCACAGGGTTTGATGTCCCCTGGCCAGTGGTACTGAGGCAAAGAGGAGCAGAACGGGTACCAGAATCCTGGCCCTTCTGTCTGGGGCCCAAATCTGCCTGGTTCAGCAAACACCTTCCAGGAGAAGATGCAGACAGGAGCAGGACAATGAGAGGACATATCCTGTCCTATGGCCCATGATGCCATTCTGTCTGGGTTTTCCAGTCAAATGACAGTCACTGTCTGCCAAGAAGTTGTCCCCAGGAGAGTCTCACAGTGTGGCGAACTCATTCATAGACTTGGAAGTTCCTAGTTTTAATTCCAGGAGCAGAGATAAGCCTTTGTGTACAGAGGAGATGAGGCATAAGGCCAGGGATTAGTTCCAGACCTCATCCAGGGCTTAGCTCAGTCATGACAAGATGAGGTGAAGGCCAAGATAAGGTCCAGGGCAACCCCATCTAGTTACACCCAGTGAAGCTTAGGTAACAACTTTGTCAGGTACATGGCTAGGCATGTGAGCCAGGGCAAGGCTGGTGCTGCTGGGAAACTCAGGTTGCTCACAGATCTGGGATCATCCTGTGCCTTGAGGCTGGCTCTTGGCACATCTTTCTATGGATGATTAAAAACATACATGCATTTGTTGATTTGCCTGTGGAAACCAGGGCCTCTCTCCCAGGCTTTCTTTTTTTTTAATTTAAACACAGGATCTCACTAAAAGATTGAGGCAGGCATCAAATGTGGGATCCTGGAGTCTCAGTCTCCTAGGAGCTGGCATTCCAGGATTGGCCAGTCCACCAGTCTCTGTGAATTTTGTAACCCATGACCACACTCAAGGGAAGACTGTGGGGTGAGGTCTCAGGTCTTCTTTGTAGTGACCTTCTGACAGGTTCTGGATCTCTTGAGTCTTTGGAGGACATTGGGGCCTTTGGGTGTGAATGTGGCTGCAGATTGTGCTTCTGACCAGGTCTGAGACAGTGTGGCCAGTCAATAGGTGAAATGGACAGAATAATGGGACTCTAACAGGAGAAAAATAAATGAACCTGGTAGTTTGAGGAATGACCCTGGTCTGAGGCACTTCTGCACCTGTGGGGAGGAAGGGGTTACAGTGAAAAGTCAATAGAAGTATATGCATTCTCCAGGTGCAAAACAGCATGGGCTCTTTTGGAAAACAAAAACAGCAGTTGTACTTGGCCCTTCCTGACAATAGCCTGACTCAGCACTGCTGAGTGGGGAGGTCAGGTCCTCATCCAGTCTAGTCAGAGGTGGAGTGGATGATCTGCCATGTGCCTGTCTGCTCAGCATTGGCAGTAGAATGTGCAAGGCTTTGCATCTTCCTCTGCCGTCTGTCTCCCTGATCTCAGACAACAGAGATACCATGGGCTTGGGGTGAAGGTCACATGTAGTCACCATGCAGGTAATTTATTTCTCCTGCTCTTGTCTTCTCTAACATCCCTGAGGCTTCCACACCAATGGGTACTGTTTTGTAACATAATTAAGAAAGAAATTACTTACAGGTAGAATGCTTTCCAATGGCTCTGGATGTGAGGTAGCAGCCAGGGTCACCTTGTCACTGTGCTGATGCCTCAGTGAACCCATAGGTGGGTCACCTGGGAACCTTTCCCCATCACAGAGAAAATCTCAGTTGGAACTGCAGGAGTCACATGATTGAAGGAGTAGATGAGGAAGAGGAGATGGGGGAGTTCTCAGTTCCATCTTTAGAAAAATGGTATGGGTTTTGGGAATGCACCCAGGTTCATGTAACTCAGGGGTGGATGAGGAGACAGTGGAGCTCATATAGCAAAACTCTGGATGCACTTGGGGTCAGGAAGATTGGGAGGGAGACAAGAGGTAGTTCTGAGCACTTGCTGTGAGCACCCATGTCCTCACAGTCATCCCAGGGACCTTCATGCAGGATACCCACAGAGCCCTAGGAGAAGGAGAGTACCATAAGGTGAAAGGAGTTCCTGGGATCTTGGACAGGGCAGAGACTGCAGCCAGGGAACCTGGAGTCTGGGATGGGAGGAAGGGCAGGGGTTCACCAGGACCATTCTCAATTACCACCCTGCCTGCTGCTGCACCTGGTGCACCCCAGGTTTCAGGACTTTGGGTGAATCCCAGCTGAGTAACCATTTTCTCTGACTCTGTCTTGGTGCTCACATTGACTAAATGTGTCTTTCCACTGACTCCTGGAATCTGGTATTTCCCCTCTGAACAGGAACCCTATCAAACCAAAAGGCAGGGTATGTGCATTCCAGCGACACAGGCCCAGATCATTTGGAACACAATCAGCAATGTCCTTTGAAATAGTTGCTCAGAAGACAGGAATTGTCAGAGTGAGGCTGGCCAGGTGCCAACCCTACCAACCAGATGCTGCCCAGGCTTCTCAACAGGTTCCCCCATTGTCCACTAGGGGCTCTGGTAGGTAACATGGCATGCTAGCTCTTCCCAGTCACAAGCTCTGGGTGCCCTTGAGGCAATCTCCACACCAACCCCAATTATGACAGGGAGATACACACCTCTCAAGGCTGCAAGAAGATCTAGATGAGGGATGGTGACAGGGTCTGATAAACATGAGAATTTCAAAGAAGTTTCAAATTGTTTTTCCTTCAGTGCCTGTTTTTTTTTTTTTTTTTCCTACCAACATCACAGCTCATAGCAGGCAGTCATCTCATGCCCAGGAAGGGTGTTTGGGAAGACCACAGCCTGGCCCAGGGATGAAGGCAGGACTGGCGACACTGATTGTCCAGGCTCTCCTCCTGTCTCCTGTCTCAGTGTCTATGGATGGCAATGCCGCCTTGGATGGTGTTTGTAGATCAGCTTCTTCCTCTCTTTGGCCAAATTGTGATTGAATTCATTTTTTCTCTTATTTCTGATGCTGGCAAAGGCCTTGGCCTGTCACTAGGGACTCCAGATTCTTGGTCCCAGGAAGACAAAAGGTTCTCCTTGGTGCCTGCTCCCCTATGGACACTCCCAAAGGTACCCAAGCTGCTGACCCTTGGCCTCTCACTAAGGCACTGTCCATGTCCCCTGCACAGTGATGATCATAAGTAGCCTGTTCCTGAGGTGTCCCAGCTGCCAGAGTCTCCTCAGTCCTCTCCTAGACATCCCCACACTACTTCCCTTTTCCCCTGTGCCATGTCCCAGAGCAAGTCCTGCTAAGGACATGGAGTCCCCACCTGCCCAGTCTCCCCAAGTTGCTCTTCAGCTTCAGGAAAGGTTGCTGGGCACAGTCATACTGGAGCGTGATTCGAGAGGGAAGTGGCAGTGAGTGTGGAGGCCCACCCCATGCTTAATCTCCCCTTCCTAGTTCTGCACTGTGGGTGCTGCAGCTGTAGCCCATCCCAGGGGAGAAATGGAAGGACTTGAGGCAGAATCCAGAGGCAGGAATTCCCTGGACCTGGCCAGCAGATGGATGGGCCATGTAGTTTAGTGTTGGAGAGAGCCCGATGTTTCAGGACACGGAAACATTGAACTTTTTGGTTGTGGCATCTTTCATGTGAATGCCAAGTTGTGATCTGGACTGAGTGACATCACCTGTGCAGGGCCCTTGGCCCTCAGAGTATCATTGGAGGCCACTGTCAGGGAGGGGCTCAGTAGGGCCAGGAGGGGAGCCCCATGGGAGTCAAAACCCTCTCCAGAGCTCGAGTCCACCCACGGCCTCCCAACAGCAAAGAAACCTGATCAGCACCAGAGGACATAGGACACATGGCGCACACCTTTCCCAACACTCATCATGTGGTGAGCCATAAAACTCTCCAGTAAAGGCCAAGAACATTTTGGGTGTGTAGAGTGAAGAGGATGTACATCATGTGTGTAAAGTGTGTGAGTGGGTGTGCTTGTGGTGTGCTTATTGTGTGTGTGGACACGTGGATGCTGTGCATGTTATGTGTCATTTGTGTGTAATATGTGTTTCCTCTGTGAGGGTTTTAATGTGCTGAAAGCCTGTGTGTGATAGGTAAGAGGTGTGTGTGCATGATGTGAGTGCACAGTGTTGTGTTGTGAGTACATTGAGTGATATGTAAGGAAGTGTGTGAGCATGTGGGAGGTGCTGCTTTCATGTGTGTATTTTGTGATGTGTAAGGCATGTGTGTGCACCTGGTGTGTGCTGTGTGTTTTGATGTGTATTATGTGATATGCAAGGAAATTTGTGTGCATTTGCTGTGTGTGTGTTGCATTCTGTGTGTTATGTGATGTGAAAGGAGGTTGTTTACATGTGGTGTGTGCTGTGCATTGCATTGGTGTGTGGTGCAATTTTGTATGGAGGCGTGTGTGCACATTGTGTGCATTGTGTGTTGCATTAGGAGTTTGCTATGTGATGTAGAAGGATGTGTTTAGACCACTACGATGTGCTGTGTGTTGCATTTTGTGTGTTTTATGATGTGTAAGGAGGTATGTGTGCATATGATGTATAGTTTGTTGTATAATGGTTGTGTAGTGTAATGTGTAAGAAAGCGTGTATGAATGTGTGTGTTGTGTGTCACATTGTGGTTAATGTGAAAGGAGGTGTATACATATGGTGTGTGCTGTGTTGTGTTGTGTCTGTTGTGTGATATGTAAGGAGGTGTTTGCACATTGTATGTACTGTGTTGTGTGTGTTGTGTAATGTTCACGCAGGTGAGTGTGCATGTGGTGTGTGCTATGCTGTGTGTTGCATTGTGTATGTTATGTGGTGTGTAAGGAGGTGTGTGTGCACATGGTGTGTGCTCTGTATTTTGTCCCTCAATTCCAGGAGACTGAGTCTTGCAGAGTTAAGCCCTCAAGAGAACCCAGTGCTAGTGCCAACCCACCCTCTGGTGGACAGGGGCAGTTTTGGCAACAACACAACCCCTGTGTACACAGGAATGCTTAGGGCAGACAAGGAAGCCCAGAGCCTGACATAAATGTCAAGGACCTAGAATCCTCCACAGATTTTTCAGTGTTCAGATGGCAGTGGGCTGGAGGTGTTGGTGTCTAGCAGAAGACTGTCTACCTGGACCCAGTGGAGGACAGGCTGGAAGCACCCTGCCTTCCCTGTGGCAGCCCAGGTAAAGCCACCCAGAACTGCACCCATGCTACCCTCTGGGACCCCAGCAGATGGATCATGTGAAACTGGGAATCCACAGGTGAGCGGTGATGGGTGAGGGGTGAAGGCCAGGTTGTGCACTCAGTGGCTATGCTTGTCATGTGTACATTCTGAGGCTGTGGCCACAAGTGCCCAAGCACAGGAGAGAAGGCTGGAGTAGGAAGCCAGGGAAGTATCCACTAGCCAGTGGCTCTGACAGATGCCCTGCAAAGACCAGGGACCCTATCCAAACCCTCCCTCTTTCGTTCCACCAGTAAAACCTCCCAGCAAAGATGGAGGGCAGCCCTGCTTCAGGACCAGGAGGTCATCCCTGGGACCTGCCAACATGGAAGCATCCTCCTCAGCATCTGGGGTGACAACTGCTCAAGGGAAAGTTCCTGATCAGGAAAAGGCTAGAGGTTCCATTCTTTGGGCTGCTGGACCAGGGTGCTCTGTAACAAAAGGAATGCCTTCCTTCTCAATGTTTACATTGGTGTTCCCTGGGCGACCCAGAACACTTACATGCTAGGATTCCTATGGGGTTCCTACGGGGGTGAGGAATCCCCCATTGACACCCCAACAGGTGCCTACCTGCTCTGCATCCTCCTCTGTGCCCTTTTCTGCTGTCCCTAAGGCCTTTAGTCTTCCACTGGCCTTGGCAGCAAGGGTGCCATGGCTGATGACAGAGGCCTTGCCACTGCCCAGGAAAGAGGCTGAGCCCCCTTCAAGGTGGCAGAGTGGGTGCTGACCCAGAGAGCAGGGCATCCACCAGGGCATCTAGGGCATGGCAAGGACAGCAGGGGAGTCATAGTCCTGGCAACAACCCAAAGGCCTTTATCATGCAGCTTAGATCCACTCACCCCTGAAGAGGTGGCACTGGGCTAAGCTCCAGCATGAAGCAGGGGCAACACACAGATGACCCTGTGCTGCCTTGTAAATAGGGCCCTGGACATAGTTGGGCCTCAGGGAAACCTAGAAATTTTCTCAGCATGTGTATGCCTTATGCAGCACCAGGAGTGAAGCCCAGCAGGAGGAGGGCAGAGTGCACAGAGGACAGCTGTTCAAGACCAGTCCTTGATGATTCTCCTTGGAAGAGAAGAAATGTAGGAGGTGGTGCCTAGTGGGGATTCAGGGACCTAGTGGGGTTTCAGGGCCTTGAGATATGTCTTTAATGAGGACTCTGGGCTCATTCTGCTTCTCTCTTGAAATCCAGAGATGAGGTGAGGCATTTTCTCTGTCACACACTTCTCCATCAAGTGTAGCCTCATGCCAGGACCCAAGAAGTCCTGGAATGAGGTTTTTAAACCTCAGAGTCAAAACAAACTCTTCTTCCTGCAAGCCTCTGGCATTATGGTACAGTTGACTCTCTCCCTTCATAGTAGCTTCCTTTTCCCAGCACTTGCTGACTCAGGCAAAGAACCAGGAGTCAGGAAAGGTCCTGGATTACACTTTAAAGTCATTCATACCCAATCTGTCCATCAATAGGAGAGAACTGAGCAGAGTGTGGATAGGCCCTTGACGTGGTTGCACAAAACTGAACCCAATCAAATTCAGAGCAGTGCCTCCCCTAATTCTACTCATTAAAGTTTCCAGATTGGGGAAGAATTGGGCTGGTTCTAGATCCTGAGAAGGGGTTGCTAGGTAGGGGAGTCATGGGCAATTCAGAAGAGTGTTGCAGGGTGTATCCTGGTGAAGATCCAGGGTACATTTAATGGAGGTCTTTCCTGTTTCCCATTCTTGTTACTCTTTTTTCCCAGTTGTGAGAAGCAGGAACCACTGCAGTACCAGAGCATTCAGAGAAATATCCAAAGATAAGGGAAGCTGGGCTCAGACCTCAGAGGTACTGGGAGCTTGGACAGACACCTGGGAGTTGGGCCTTATTCTGGTGGGAGGCATGAACCTCTTGTGGAGGAACCCCTGTGGCAGAGCAGGACATTGACCTGGTCAGAGTTTTCCTGCAGCAGAGTCAGGAGGGTGAAGGCAGGACAGAGGGCAAGTTACTGGAGCCTTGACCAGGACAGCAAGAAGAAGTGCTGGACAGGAGGGAGGCTCCTTGCCATATGTGTTACGACCTTCCACCAATGGCAGCTTATGGGACTGGGGTATCAGAGAGCTGCTGCTGAGTCCAGGTCCACAAGTAAGTGAGGTGACATGGATAATGGGAGGCTTGTAACAGGAGAAAGTCACCACCATTTGGTAGAGTTGATGGGGCCACAAGCAAGAGGGGAGGATCCCAAGACAGCTTGGGAGGACCTGGAGGACAAGAGGCAGATGGAAGGCCCTGATGGAAAAGGGAAGTGGTTCTCTGGAGGCAGTAAGACCCATCCAGCAGGAAGCATGGAAAGAGAGAGGGAGAGGTGGAGAAGAGGGAATAGCTCAGGCAGGGGTGGGAAAAGAGGGAGAGCCTCCATGGGCAGATCTCTTCATCCAGGAACAGTGCCCATGTTCTGGCCTTGAGCCAGTCATGCTCCTTGCTGAATGTCTTCTTCTCCAGACTTCCTTGCCTCCTAGATGATGTGACACTTCCACTTCCCAGGTGAGACACTACAGGCTGCAAGCACTTGGGAGCAGATGGCTCTCCAGGATGACACCATGGGTGGCCCACAGTCTGTGTTCCTGACATCTGGGTTGTCCTCCTCCAGGAGGTAGGACTGGACTGTGGAGGGTTGGTAGAGGACCTGTCAGCCTGGGAGAGGTTGCATTCACCTATAATACTGACCATCTTAAGATATTGCCAACACTCCAATTTCTCTACATTTTCTCCTCTGTTAAATCAAATGCATAGAACATGTTTGAAAAGTAGCTCTTTTAAGTGCAATTGCATTCATTGCAAGTTTTCAGCATGATGCTGGCATAGGAATCAACAGTGCTTCCCTGGTGACTGTGGTTACTTAAGATTAGGCATTCATTGAAGTGAGGTAAGTATCAGAAAATAAAAGGTTATATGATTCTCACAAAAATGTTGATGTGGGGATTTAATCAACATGTTCTTGAAGAAGAATGATTCTCAGCAGTATTTAATGGCATGTAATTCATACACTTCTTTTGAGCATCTCTGAGGTAGGGTCTGTGGCACTCACCTGTATTCTGCACCCTCCAGGAGCTGCTAAAATAACCCTTGGCATTGACACAGAGGGCCCTGTGACAGAAAGGAATAATTCAATGCAAGAGAATGAACCTATGTGTCAAGAGAGTTTAGTCAGATATTACTGCATTTAAAGGTGAGTTGAAGGGCCCATTGGAATCACATACCAAGAGAATTTCTGAGTTCAGCCTAGTTGTAGACCAGCAGCAAATGAGGTGGGGCATGGCATATCGAGTGTTCACAGAGCATTTCTCCTTGCTACCTCTCTCCTGGCCTCCCTCACATGTGTTATGTGATTGAATCCCTCTTCCCCTCACTAGGGATCACAGCAGCAACAAACATTCACTGAGAAGTCAAACTTCACAGGTCCCAGCTGTCAACTGTTTGAGCATTCTTGGGTGTTTCTCAACTCAATCATCACCTAACACATCAAGCAGCACTGAATACTGCCCTGCCCTCTTCTGTAAACAGCCATCATTTCATATGTCTTGTAGTGACCTAGGCCAGTTACCGGACTGTGCAAAATCCCAAGTGAAGCCAGACCATAAGAAGTTGATTTGTAGTGGAATGGTGCAGGGACCTGTGATAGGCTGTTGATCTTCCTGCCCTCCTGAACCCAACTGTATTTCCAAGGTCCAGTAGACCTGGTGGGGACCAGTTGCCTATAAAGGGACGTGGTAGCCAAGTGACCATTATTCCTGGTTTGGCCAAACATGAATAGCACTGTCAGGCTTCGGCAGAGTCTTTGACCTGGATGGACCAAGATAGCCCATAAGCCCATAGGGTCATGACCCCAACACACCATGGCTCCTGTGCTCCTGGGCAAAGAAGTTAGAATCACATTTCTTGAAAATATTTGGCTCAAGGGAATTGCTCCTTTCCTCTTCCCTCTTAACTTCAAACCTGAGCCACCACTTTCCCCCAATCTTTTTCAGAAGGGTTCAGGGCCTAAAGAGTCTCTGGTTCCCTTGAGAACCCTGATATCATCATGCTGACATCCTGCAATTTTTTGATATCAGGAAGTATCTGCAGAGCAGACTGGATGTCACAGCATGCACTCCTGGAGACCCATATTGCCCAAGATCCAGAATCACCTCTTACACAGGGAAACAATGTGTACTCTCCTACCTGAGCCTGGAATCTTTTCTCCCTTCAATCCCAAAGTGCTAGATGCCAGCCCTTTCCACTTTGGACATCTTAGCTGTCCTGCCTATTGCTCTCATTTCTCAGGATTACTGTTAATCAAGTTAGGCATGGTTTTTTTCAGAGGTCATTTTCCCAAGTGGCAGATTGTTAATTTCAATACACTAATTTAAAAATAAAACTCTGTATATAAATTTCAGAGTAATCAATACAATAGAGAAAGAGCAGAAGGCAGTTTGATTTGGAAGTGCTGGAGCCACAAGTAGATTAAATTATAGTCCATCCTTTTGTGATTATGTGAAAATGTATTCTAACTATAGTATATCTAAAAATTGAAGAGAAATGTCACTTACTCCAGAAGGAGACACATTTAAAATCTTAATCCCATGTAAAGCAATCATTGTATCCTTACTTCTGTCTTCCACCCATTTTTCCCACTCTTCCACCATCTTTTCCTTTCTATCCAGCACTAGATGTCCCCATTCACCCACAACAATTTTTCCTCAAAATCAAGTCATTTGGAAATCAAAGACTGCTAGGTAGTATATTCCTTAATATCAGGTGTCACTACTCTGAGTTGTTTTCATTATATACATCTGAGAAATATATTTTGTAAATGTGTTTCCATTCCCATATAACATTAAATATGTTTATATTTCATTTTATTTAATGCCATACTGTAACTATTGTGGGTCAATGTAAGACACCTGAGATTTCTTTATTATGGTTGGAACCAGAAAAGAAACCAGGCCACTGACCTTGAAAAATAAAAGCTACATTCAAAAAGTTTTCTTGCAGATGCTGATTATTTACCAATATCTGAGAATAAAAGTAAGTACTTTACTTCTCCTCTGGAAAAAACTACTTTGCCTACTGCAAGACAGGTACTATCAAATGTGAAATGCAACACCAAGATTACCATTCTACTGAGAGATGAGCTAAAGCCATCCGTGCCAAAACACTTCATTTGGAAGCCTCAGCTTTAACCTGAATGAAAATGCAGGTAGAGAAGGCAGAGGATGTTCCTAAGTGAAATGCAAAGGAAGGAATTGTAAAATTTTTCTCTTACTACATCAAATCCAGGACACAGGTATTTACAGAGTGGTTATTTACTAGAAATTTTGTAGTACTATTTTATTTCATAGTATTAGTATAATAATAAAAGTATTATTGTGCATGCTAAATTATTTAGTATAAATGTGCACAAAGAATAATTTAAAAACTGACAGTTCTAGCTTTACAATAATTTGTGGGATTACATTTTTTCAAATCTTATTATTGCAATTCATAAGATGAGACATGTCCATATCAAAAATCCTAGATAATATAACTTTAGAGTAGAAATAAAAATGTAGAGTGTGCTTACCAAATATTGATAAATTTTATTTAAAAAATTTCCTGGTCTCACTATATATCAATGATTATTTTCTTCTTTACTACTACATAGATATTATTTCAAAATTGGTCAGTTTTAGTGCTTTTGGAAAATATCTTGGACCTTAAAATGGAGAAGAAATTTTAATCAAAATTGGGGATATAATCAATTGAGTAGGTAAAGTGTATGGATCATGAGGAAGGAGATGCAGAAAAAGGGAAGGATATTGGAATGTACATGACAAAACTGTCCTAAGTTACCACAGGGAATACCAATACCAAGTACATCAACCAGATACTAATTTTTAAAAAATTAAAAATCAATTGCCAAGGAATTAATACAGTTGCAGGAGAAGAGACCAGAAAATGCTAGGAGCTGAATTAGAATAAGTTTTATTGCAGGCTTTTGTCAGAATGACAAAATGTATCCTAATGTTATATAAAATTTAATTGAATCAATAAAAGAGTAAAAATAATACCAAAAGTAAAATGTTATGATTTAACAATTTCTATTACAAGTTAAAATACTTCCAAATTTTAAAGAGAATATCATACAATGAACAGAGATAGGAAGTGAATTGAGTAATCTTTAATTTCTTACAAAATAAAATATGAAATATTTATGACTGATATTTGCATAGTGATGTTAGTATACATAGCCCAGGACATTTATCTGCTGCCAGTCATTAACTCCTCAGGTTGGAAAATACTTTTCCTTGATACCTGTCATATTTTAGGAACTGTTTCACATAGTTCACCACTTAGTTTTAGAGTTCTTCTTTACTAATGCATATCACTGAGAAGGGACATAGAATTTGACTTGAGAATTTTCCAAAATAGTCATTTCTGTTGTAGATTCATCAAATTTAAAAAAAACATATCCCAGATATGAAAGGAGAGAGAGCAAACATAAGTCTGTAATCAAAATAAAATTTATTTTTTATTGTTAGGATGAATTACATTTTTAAAATTATTTTTATTATAAACAAATGGGATACATGTTGTTTATGTTTGTACATGAAGTAAAGGCATACCATTTGTGTAATCATACATTTACAAAGAGTAATGGTGTTTGATTCATTCTGTTATTTTCTCCTTCCCCCCACCCCTCCCACCCCTCTTTGCCCTATATACAGTCCCTCCTTCCTCCATTCTTGTCCCCCTCCAACCCCCCATTATGTGTCATCATCTGCTTATCAGCGAAATCATTCATCCTTTGGTTTTTTGAGATTGGCTTATCTCACTTTGCATGATAATCTCCAATTAGGATGAATTATTTTATTATAGACAACACTATGACCATACATCTGGCTATAGTTTATATCTTCCTATGTTAAAGACTTTGCCACACAATTCCTAAAAGTGTCTAGAATGGTCACTTTCTGCTGGTTAATCTCTTAACTTTATTCTCTCCTCATGAAAATTCAGTGAGAAAGCATAATAATTTGAAACAACATTTTTTTAGTTAAGGCACGATTTCTTAAAGAGTAAATATATTTTGATCATGTGAAATTTATGGATATTTATACAAATAAGACAAAAACCTTTCCTATAATTTTGCTGAAATTTCTGTAAAAAATAAAAGCAGTTTACAATAACCTACTGGAAATATATTTAATCTTTCCCAAGAAATATTTTATTTTCTAAACTCTTTCTGCTGCCCTTGTCAACCAAATCTTGATTAATAATATTCAGAATTCATAATGACCTTCATAAAAATATTTTCCAAGTACACTTTCTATTCAGTCACTGAATAATCAAAAAATTTAGATTTGCATGTTCATTAAGGTAAATTACTTTTAAACTTCAGGAACATTTGGTTTAAAAGGAAAAGGGGAAAGTGTATACACGTAGAGATGTTTCCAGAGGTGCTGCCCAAATATCTGAATACAGACATTGGGAGCAGAATCAAAGATGCCTGCAAAACATGGACATGTTTTCTGAAGGAAACCCAGGAAATGGGGAGTCATCTCAGCACTCAGGTGTTCTTCAGTGTTTGAAAGAATATTCATCAAATCATATGCAAGCTAATGCAAAGCAAAACAGACTGAGAAACTGCAGGGCTGGGGCGAATGTCTGTTGTCTTCACCTCAAGGTATTCCAGTTGACATTGAGGTTCACATGGAAAGTGCTCTGGTGTGGAAGTCCCCTTCATTGGCTGATAGCCAGGGAGTGTAATCAAGAAGCCTGGAGAGTGCCAGGGATCAGTGTGGTTGTCATTTTGAGTTTCCTGCCACTGCAACCTGGTTCAAAGTGCGTACTTGAAGAATATGTTGAAGAAATATCTGCATGAGCATACTCAAGAGAGTGATGTAACCTATGAACTCATGAGAGATGAATGATGTCAAGGAACACGTACGCATAAGAAATGCAGGTGACTGAGAGAGCACTGCAAATACTGAGTGCAGTTCCCTCCTGAAAGGTGTCAATGGAAATTGGTTGCCTGTGAAACTGGTGCTTTTTTTACAGTGTTGATTCAGTTGATGAAGAGAGAAGAAAAGAAAATAAAAGTGCAGAGGATGGAAGATCGGAATCCTCAAAAGTGGTTTTGTTTCTTTGTTTTTTTCACCAAAATCCCACAGTACTGGGGATTAAAACCCCAGCCTTGTGTATGTTAGGCAAGCACTCTATGAGGTGGGTTATATTGTCAGCAGAGAAACAGCACCTCTAAGGTACATGACATGATCATCTACAGGTCTTACTCTGTGAAATTCTATGCAGAGAAGCAACCCTACAAAAAGCCAAACAATGTGTAAGGAATTCTTAATTCTCCTGTTCACAAAAATCCAACAAGGAAAATTTTTGGCATGCCAATACCCACAGTCTAGGTGTGTGTCCTGAGGGAAAGATTTATCCTGTCTTTACTTAAGGAAGAAAATGTTTATAGCTGATCCCTGAGCAAAAAAAATTATATCAGTGATCCAAGGATAAAAGGAGCAGGAGCAGAGGACAGACTGTGTGGAAATGAGAATATGCTCAGTTGGTGATTATGAATGGATATTTGGGGGAAAATTCACATATACATCCTTAGCCATTACATTCACAATCTACTGATGCCTTTCTTAATCATTTTTCTTATTTTTCCTTTTGTCATTTTCCTTTCAAATATTCTAAACAGCAGAGAGTTGTGCAAAATGCACAAGTCAGTTCAGGTGCTGGATCTTGCCCATCATCTCAGGTAAGGGTGAGGCAGAGGAAGTTGCTCCTCCTGGGCAAGGCCTGCTTCCCTTAATGAGGGAATGCCTCAGCAACTTAGCCAGATGCTCTTGGGAGATATAAACATGCAAAGACTAGTGATGATGGCTTACAGTGTATGGGGTCCCAGGACTGAAACATGGTGGCAAAAAGGAAACATTCTTCATCCAATTTCAATCTTCCATTCATTTTGATTGCAGTTATTACTCTCAAGATTCATTACAGTGAGATGTGACTGAAAGTCATATCCTTGATCTTTAACTCATTCAATTCCACTGAGAAAAATGTCTCACTTGTTTACCAGTTCTCCTGTGACATGAGAGCAAAAGATAGGAGAGCTCCTGTAATCAAAGGGGAAGGAGCAGGCAATGGGCAGGTCACTTGTGAAGGGCAAGTGGGTTCCAGGTTTGGGTAGGGGAAGGCATTTGGTTTCTCTCCCAGAGGGTTTTTTGAAACCTTGGGCAACATGCAGTTTGAGGAGTGGCTCCCTGAAATAGTATCTGCACCACAGATACTGCCTAAGGTCACAGAGGAAGGGCATGAGAGTATGGTGGCTTCACAGTTCCCATGGCAACCAAAGACTCTTCCACTATTGGTCGCTTCAAAGATTCAAGAAAAGCACAGGCTCAGCTGTGATGGAAAGAGAAAAGAGGAAGGGACCTGGTGCCAGGGGCTTGTGGTTTTCAAGAAATTATTCTAACCTCATTGCCCAGGCAATGAGAAACAAAACTGTTTGTGGGGTGGAGCCCCATGGGTGATATATTGCTCCAGTTCAGGCAGGACACGATATCCCACTGAAGACCAACAGCTTGCATTTCCACCCAGTCCCTATGGTTGCACTGTACTACTTTGGCTGCACCATTCATCCTGACAGCCCGCTCACCTAGCTCCTTTTTCATGGAATTAGCTTCCACAAGTTCCAGGAAACCAGACTGGGATGGAGGGGTGCTTGAGGGCACGTGGGTCACCAAGGTTAGACAGGCAATAGCTTCAGTGCCCTCCTAACCAACTCCTCCAGGACTCACCACACTTGGATCATCCTAATCAGGAAACTAGCCTAGACCACTAGCAGCCACACGGAATGATGGCTGGTGAGGGCTCAGGGCAGGGGAGCATGCAGTGCAGTACAGTGGCTTAGGTGACATTTGACTTGAGACACATCACACCCCATCTGGTGGGTGTCCCCTCCTTTCCTACAAAGTTCAGAAAGGAGATAACTTAAGCTAGGAAATTGGTCTTCTAAGTGAAGGTGAGTGACTCCTTCAATGGTTCATGAGGAGAGGAGGAAGTCATTCACTCAGCATGTTGAATGGACGACAGGATGGATCTGACATACAAGGAGAGATGTTCTGTTTTCACTCCACCTGCTAGACCCCACCTCTTTGGCTGCTGCATTACAACTAGGCTGCACTCAGAAATTTACGTGCTGGAAGTTTTCTGGGGGCACCTCAATTCACCTCAAGATGCAGAAGTGTCTGGCCAATCTGTTTACACAAGGGTTGGTTCTCTTTACCGGATTAATGAATGTGTGGCACAAGGCTATGTGGGATATTGCCAGGAGTCCTCTAACCAGTCCCAGGAGGATGCAAGCTACAAGCCTCTGGATGACATAAGAGTCTGCTGATGACATGATGAGTACAGTTTCACAGAGCATAACACCAGATTTGAATATACACTGTGCTGAAAGTGGAATGGTGCAAAACTTCCAAGCTGAATATTCAAAACTGCAGAGTAAGGATATTTGGGAGGCATAAAAAGCAGAAGGGTTTTGGTGCTGAAAAACAATTTCAATGAAGACACATTCTGAAACTAGCCATCCTTCATGGTCAACCCACAAATTCTATGAAATATCCTCAGCTTCATTACACTCAACAAGTACAGGAAGTACTAATTGCCAGTTCATTCTGTAAGCAACCATCATTACCAATCTTAATTCCCCTTGCAATGACATCAATGCCCTTGCAAATTCCTGTCTCTTTCCTGTTCCTCGCAAGGGACAGTTAATCATACATATGCTGATTCCTATATTTTCTGGCACAAGAAACATGAGCAAAGGCTTTCTTTACATCACAGCACTGACATCCATGACCTACAATTTAAACAAGTTGAATTTAGTATATGCAGCACTAAACCCTGGATCTCCAATAAAGAGTGTACAAAATATCAAAACTTTAAGCCCCAAAATCTCTACTAAAATGCAAAAGTGAAGACACAACATGGGCAAAATCTGAATATCAAAACAAGAGCGGTTCTAGAATATCCACCAGTGTAATAGGACTTACTGAGTGCAAAAATATACCTCAAGAATTTGCAAATTGTCAAATCCATTTTCTTCTTGACTTTCCTCTATCCCCACAAAAATGTCACATGCCTAATGTCTGATTCCATTCTTCTGGTGTGAGTTCTTGCAAACAGATGTTTTTGTGTCATTCCTTACCCTACAAATCACAATCCATTAATTCCCAGAACTGTGGTAAATGTGAGAACAACTCACAATGTGAGTTGTTGTTATGCTTCACCCAATACTACACTGCATCTCTTGAGGACTTCCATCAATATTAACCAGAGTCTATAAAAGGACTCCATTCCTCTTGACACTGGAGCTCCAATGATACTGGGAAAGTATGTATATCCCCCATATTCCCCCTGAATGCTATCATTAGAAGCTAACATGAATCCATCACCAATTCCTACCATTATTCATCAAGTCACATGCAAGCCACTGCAAAGCAAAACTGACTGAGAAACTCCATTGCCATGGGTGGCTGTCCTCTGTATTCACTTCTTCACTTTCCAGTTGACATTGAGGTTCACATATAGAGTGCTCAGGTGTGGAAGTCCCTTCATTGGTGGAGAGTACAGGAGGGTTCCAAGAAGCCTGGAGAGTGCCAGGGACCAGGGCAGTTGCCATTTTAATTTTCTGCCACTGCAACCTGGTGCACATTGCATAATTGAAGAAGATGCTGAAGAAATATCCACATAAGCATACTCATGAGAGACACATAACATATGAACTAATGAGAGTTGAGTGATGTCAAGGAACAGGTACCCATGAGAAATGCAAGTTACTGGGGAAGAACTGCTTTCTTGGAGTGCAGTTGCCTGGTGAAAGGAGTCAGTGGATGTTGGTTTCATGTGAAACTGGTGCTTTTTTACAGTTTTGATTCAGTTGATGAAGAGAGGAGAAAAGAAAATAGAAAGTTGAGAGGATGGAAGGTTGACATGTTCAGAAGTGGTATAATTTATTTTAAATTTTTTTTGTGATTCCCCCAGTGATGGGTATTCAAACAAGGGCTTGCACATGCTAGGCAAGCACTCTATGAGATGGACTATATTGTCAGCACAGGAACAGCTCCTCTAAGGCACATGACTTAATCATCTTTGGGTCTTACCCTGTGATATTCTATGCAAGAAGCAACACTAGAGAAAGACAAACAATGTATAAGGCATTCTTAATTCTCCTGTTCACAAAAATCCTGCAAGGAACATTTGGCATGTCAGTACCCACAGTCTAGGCATAGGTTCTGAGGGAAAGATTTATCCCATCTTTACCTAAGGAGGAAAATGGTTGTAGCTAATACCTCAGCAGAAAATTATATCAGTGATCCAAGGATGCCAGGAGCATGAGCAGAGGCAGGACTCTGTGGCAATTAGAATAAGCTCAGGTTGTGAGTATGAATGGAGATATGGGGATCATTCACACATGCATGCCTAGCCATTACATTCACAATCTACTGACACCTTCCTAGAACATATTTTTTTCATATTTTTCCTTTTGGCAATTTCCTATGATTAATTCTAAACAGCAGAGAGCTGTGCAAAATGCACAAGCCAGTTCAAGTTCTGGATCTTGCCCATTCTCTCAGGTATGAGTGAGGCAGTGGAAGGTGTTCCTCCTGGTCAAGGCCTGTTTCCTTCAATGAGGGAATGACTCAGCAACTTAGCCAGATGCTGTTGGGAGATATAAACAGGCAAAGGCAAGTGGTGAGGGCTCACAGGTTATGGGGTCTCAGTACAAAAACATGGTGGCAAAAAGGAAATATTCCTCATCCAATTTCAATCTTCCACTTGTTATGTTTGCAGTTATTACTCTCAAGATTCATTACAGTCAGATAAGTGGCTGAAAATCATATCCCTCATCTTTCATTCATTATGTTGCATTCAATTCCACTCAGAAAAATGCCTCCCTTGTTTACCAGTTCTCCTGTGACATGAGAGAAAAAGTTGGAAGAGCTACTGTAATCAAACATGAAGGAGCAGGCATTGGGCAAGTCATTTATGAAGGGGACAGGGGCTCCTGGGTCCACTAGGAGAATGCCCTTGGTTTATCTCCCCAGAGGTTTTTTCAGAGTCTTGAGCATCATGGGGTTTGTGGAATGGCTCCGTGACATGGTGCCTGCACCAAAGATACTGCCAGAGTTCACACAGGAGTGGCATGTCAGCACGGTGGTGTGACAGTTCCTATGGCAACCAGGGATACTTCTGCTTCTGTCTGCCTCAAACTAAGATTTAAGACAAGTGTCAGCTCAGCTGTGATGGTAAGAGGAAAGATGAAGGGAGTGGGTTCCAGGGGCTTGCGGTTCTCAAGAAATGATTCTAACCTCGTCACGCAGGTGATGAGGAACCATGATGTTTGCTGGGTGGGGCCTCGTGTGTGATATATTGCTCCAGTTCAAGGCAGGTCAAGGGATCCCACTGAATCCCAACAACTCGCCCTTCACCCTAGACCAGCTAGGTGGTGCTGAACTTCTTTGGCTGCAACAGTCATCCTGACAGTCTGTGCACCAAGCTTCTGCCACAGGCAATAACTCCCCACAAGTTCCAGGGAACCAGGCTGTGATGGAGGTGTGCTTGAGGGTACGAGGGTCACCAAGCTTAGCACCAGCCCCAGCAGCATTGTCCTCCGAAACTGCTCCTCCAGAACTGGGCACACCCAGATTTTCCTAGTCAGGAAACTAGACTAGGGCACTAGCAGCCACACAGAAGAATGGCTGGTGAGAGCTCAGGGCAGGGGAGCATGCAGTGCAACACAGTGGCTTTAGTGGTTATTGAATTGGGACACATCACACCTCATCTGGCGGTATCCCCTCCTTTCCTACAAAGACCAGAAAGGAGACACCTGGAACCAGGGAATTGGGTCTTCTAAGTGAAGGTGAGTGGCTCATCTGGTGGCTCATGAAGAGAGGAGGGAGTCATTCAATCAGCAAGTTGGACAGAGGACAGGACATATCTGACATGCAAGGAGAGATGTTTCGTGCTCACAAGGAGGTGTGCCCCACCTCCTTGACTGCTGCCTTACACCTAGGCTGCACTCATAAATTTACCTGCTGGGAGATTTCCAGGGGTACCTCAATTCACCTTGAGATGCAGAAGTATCTGGCCATTCTGTGTTCATAAAAGTGTCCATCCACTTGACCAGACTAATTCCTGTCTGGCACAAGGCCCTGTGGGATATTGCCAGGAGTCCTCTAACCAGGCCCATAAGTATGCAGACTACAAGCCACTGGATGAAATGAGAGCCTGATGATGACATGATGAGCACAGTTTTATGGGGCATAACAACAGATTTGAACATACACTGTACTGAAACTGGAATGGTGAAAAACATCCAAACTGATTATTCAAAATAGGAAAGTAAGGACATTTGGGGGCATGAAAAGTAGAAGGGTGTTGGTACTGAAAAACAACTTTGATGAAGAGACACTCAGAAACCAACCAATCGTTCATTGTCAACCTACAAATTCCACAATATATCTTCAGCCTCATCATACTCTAAAAATACAGGAAGTACTAATTGCCAGTTCATTTTGTAAGCAACCATCATTACCGACCCTAATTCCCCTTTTAAGGACATCAATGCTCTAGCAAATTCCTGGCTCTTTCCTGTTGCTCGCAAGGGACAGTTGAGTATATATATTGATTTCTATTTTTTTTTTTTGCACAAGAAACATAAGCCAAGGCTTATATCACAGCACCTACACCAAGGACCTACAATTTAAATGAGTTGAATTTTGGATATGCAGCACTAAACCCTGGCTCTCCAAATAAACAGTGCACCACAATATCAGAGATTTAAACCCTAAACCACTACAAAATTGCAAAAGTGAAGACTAAACATGGGCAAAACCTGAATATCAAAACAGAAGTGGTTCTAGAATATCCAACTGGGTATTAGGACTTATTGAGCAGGAATAGTATACCACAAGCATTTGAAAATTGTCAAATCCTGTCTCTTTCTTGACTTGCTTCTATCCACCACCAAAATGCCACATGCCTAATGTCTCTGATCTCCTTCTTCTGGTGTGAGTTATTGCAAACAGGGGTTCTTGTGTTATTCCTTACCCTACAAAGTACAATCCATTAATTCCCAGGTCTGTGGTAAGTATGAGAACAGTGCACAACCTGAGTTTTTGTTATTTTTCACCTAGTTCTACTATGCATCTCTTGAGGAAATCCATCAATATTAACAAGAGTCTTTAAAAGGACTCCATTCCTCTTGACACTGGAGCTCCAATGATATTGGGAGAGTAGGTTGTAAATCACTCCTGCTCCTCCTGAATGCAATCATTAGAAGCTAACATGAATTCTGCACAAATTCCTAACATTATTCATTAAGTCACATGTAAGTCACTGGAAAGCAAAACTGACTGAGAAACTCCAGGGCAATGGTGGCTGTCCTTTTTCCTCACCTCTTGGATTTCCAGCTGTCATTGAGGTTCACATTGAAACATCTCAGGTGTGGATGACTCCTTCATTGGTAGAGAGTATGGGAATGTGTCTAAGAAGACTTGGATTCCAAGGGACCAGTGCAATTGTCATTTTGAATTTCCTGCCACTGCAACGTGGTGCACATTGCATAGTTGAAGAAGTTAGTGAAGAAATATATGCATAAGCATACTCATGAGAGACACATAACCTATAAACTAATGAGAATTGAGTGATATCACAGAACACATACCCCCGAGGAATGCAGGTGACTGGGAAATACTGATCCTTTGGAGCTCAGCTCCCTCCTGAAAGGTCATCAGTGGAAATTGGTTGCCTGTGAAACTGGTGCTTTTTTACAGTGTTGATTCAGTTGATGTACAGAGGAGAAAAGAATATAAAAAATCCAGAGGATGGAAGGTTGACATCCTTAGAAGTGGTTTTCTCTATTTTTTTAGGGTCCCCCAGTGATGGGGATTTGAACAAGGGCCTTGCACATGCTAGGCAAGCACTCTAGATGATGGACTATATTGTCAGCACAGGAATAGCTCCTCTAAGGCACATGACTTGATCATCTATGGGTCTTACCCTGTGAAATTCTAAACAGAGAAGCAACCCAAGACAAAGACAATGTCTAAGGCATTCTTAATTCTCCTGTTCACAACAATCCTGCAAGGAACCTTTTTTGCATGTCAATACCCACAGACTAGGATGTGGGTAAAGAGGGATAAATTTATCCCATCTTTACTTTAGTAGGAAAATGGTTGTACCTGATCCCTGAGGAGAAAATTATATCAATGATCCAAGGATACCAGGAGCAGGAGTGAGGCAGGCATCTGTGGCAATTAGAATATGCTCAAGTTGTGAGTATGAATGGAGATTTTGGGGATCATTCAAACATGCATGCCTTGTCATTACATTCACAATCTACTGTCACCTTCCTTGAATATTTTTTCTTATTTTTCCTTTTGGCATTTTCCTTTGAAAAATTCTAACCAGCAGAGACCTGTGCAAAGTGCACAAGCCAGTTCAGGTGCTGGATCTTGCCCATCCTCTCAGGTATGGGTGAGGCAGTGGAAGGTGTTCCTCCTGGTCAAGGCCTGTTGTCCTGGATGGGGAAATGCATCAGCAACTAAGCCAGATGCTGTTAGGAGATATAAACAGGCAAAGGCAAGTGGTAATGGCTCATAGGGTCCCAGGATCAAAACTTGGTGTCAAAAACAAAATATTCCTCATCCAACTTCAATCTTTTGCTTGTTGCATTTTCAATTGTCTCAAGATCATTACAGCGAGATAAGTGGCTGAAAGTCACAACCCTGATTTTTCACTCATTCTGTTGCATTCATTTCCACTCAGGAAAATGCCTCACTTGGTTACCAGGTCTCTGTGACATGAGACCAAAAGATGGAGGAGCTCCTATAACCAAAGAGGATGGAGCAGACATCAGGAAGGTAGGTTGTGAAGGATGAGGGTTTTCCAGACTCCAGTACGAGAAGGAACTTTGTTTGTCTCCTCATAGGGTTTTTCTGAGCCTTGGGCAACATGGAGTTTGAGAGTGGCTCCAGTGACATGGCACCTTAACTGCAGATGCCACCTGAAGTTACAGAGGAGCTGCATGGCAGCATGGTGATGTCACGGTCCCAAGGCAACCAGAGAGGCTTCTGTCCCTGGCCTCTTCAGACCAAGATTCAAGACAAGCACTGGCTCAGTTGTGATGGTAGGAGGAAATATGAATGCAGCAGGTGCCAGGGACCTGTGGTTCTCAAGAAGTGATTCTAACCTCGTTAGACAGGCGATGAGGAACCAGGCTGTACGTGGGCTGGAGACTGTGGGCGATATATTTCTCCAGATCCAGGCAGGACAATGAATCACACTGAAACCTGACAGATCTCACTTCCACCCAGGCCTGCTAAGTAGTGATGTACATCTTTGGCCTCACCAGTCATCCTGAGAGCCTGCTCCCCTAGTTTCTGCTGCAGACAATTAGCCCCCACATGGTCCAGTGGCCCAGACTGGGAAGGAGGGGTGTTTGAGGGCAGAGGGTCACCAAGCTTAGCACTGGCCCCAGCATTGTTCTCTGAACATGCTCCAGGATTGGGCACACCCAGATTTTGCTAGTCAGTAATCTATCCTAGGGCACTAGCAGTCACACAGAATGATGGCTGCTGAGAGCTCAGGACAGGGGAGCATGCAGTGCAGTACAGTGGCTTAGGTGATTATTAAATTGGGACACATCTCACCACATCTGGCAGGTGTCCTCTCCTTTCCTACAAAGTCCAGAAAGGAGACACCTGGGACCAGGGAATTGGGTCTTCTAAGTGAAGGTGAGTGTCTCCTCTGATGGCTCATGAGGAGAGAAGGGAGTCATTCACTCAGTCTGTTGGACAGAGGACAGGACATACCTGACATGCAAGGAGAGATTGTCTATGCTCAGTCCACCTGCAAGACCCCACCTCCTTGACTGCTGCCTTACACCTAGGCTGCACTCAGAAATTTACCTGCTGGGAGTTTTCCAGGGGCACCTCAACTCACCTCAAGATGCAGAAATGTCTGGCCAATCTGTGTTCACACAAGGGTTTGTCCTCTTGACCAGACTAATTTCTGTCTGGCATAACACCCTGTGGGATATTGCCAGGAGTTCTCTAACCAGCCCCTGGAGGATGCAGACTACAAGCCAGTGGATGAAATAAGAACCTGGTGATGGCATGATGAGCACCAGTTTTACAGGGCATAACACCAGTATTGAACATACACTGTGCTGAATCTGGAATTGTGAAAAGCATCCAAGCTGAGTATTCCAAATGGGACAGTAAGGACATTTGGGGAGCATGAAATGCAGAAGGGTGTTGGTGCTGAAAACCAACTTAAGTGGAGCCTGATCTACAAACATTTGACACAAAGTTAGACTATTTTTTATGCCTTGTAGTAACATTTTCCAATGAAACCATTGATAAGGTCTTTATAAATTTGGTGATGGTAAACTAAAGGTCAATCTTTTACAATCCTATTGAGCTAATGGAATAGTAAAAAAAAAAAATCCTGTAAATCTTTAACAATAATATGTGAACCTTTAGGTATAGTCACAGGAAAAGGGAGACCAGACTGAAGAGCTCCCATACTCTCCACAGTATCATTGATAACTCTCAAATCCTGTAATAATCTCCATTTACCAGATTTTTTAAAACAAATTATGGAGTATTCCATGGACTATTAGATGGTTCAATATGTCCCTTTTTAATTGTTCCATAACTAGAGACATGGCTGCATTTTATTTATTTATTTATTTATTTTAGTAAGGGGCCATTTTTCTACCCAAACAGGAGAATCTGATTTCCATGTAATTGGATCAGCTCATTTAACAATAGCCCCTAAGAAAATGGCAAAGACTAGTCTCATCTGTTAAGGTAATACTAAGTTGTTCCATTAAATTTCACCCCCATAGTGTAAAGGACAAAGTTGGTATTAACATAAGGTTGGAAATTTCCCTTGTAATCTCCAATGTAAAATTTCTGCACTTTTAGCCATGTTTGAGGCTAACCCCAAACCCACTAGGGTTGAGGGAGATTTAGTTGTGGGCCAGGACATAGGCCAATTATGAGCTGCTATACAAGTTACATCAGCTCCTGTATCTAGTAATCATTTAATAGCTTTTCCTTGCACTTTAATGGTTTTCATTGGCCTTTGTTTAGAAACCTTTTGAATTCAAGGTACAGTATTAGTAGAGCCACAACCACCAGTATGTTCCTGGGTCAGTGTCTGGTTTGGCAATCTTAAGTAAGTTAATAATAATAATTGAGCAATCTGCTGCTGAGGAAAAATTTGAACTGTTCTTAGAGGTGGGTAAATCATAATTATTTTTTCTCCATTGTAACCAGAGTAAATTACCACCATTATTACTTGTATTCCTGCCTTAGACATTGAGTTCCTGCCAATAATGAGCCCCATAAGTCCTTTAGACAGTGGGCCATATACTCCAGTTGGAATTAAAATCACTTCTGATTCAGGGGTAATGATTAAATATTTAGAGGAAGACAGATCTAATCCAGTGCTTCCTGAGGTTGTTCTTGCCAAGTCTTTGATTGTTGTCCTATGAAAGTTTTCTTGTTTGGACTCCAATAACCCCAGTTGTTTTGGGGGGCCTGTTTCTGGCCCTAAGACCCATTTTTTGATATAGGCCTAGAAGAACCTATTGGAATCATAGAAGGCCTCCTCAGAAGGAGCCAAAGGATTGGCTCCAATAGGATATCCATCTTTATGAAATTTATATCTACTTTCTTTGGCCCAATTAAAACCCTTCTGACATTTAGGGCACACTGTTTTGGGAGTGTGTGTCATATTTCATCCTCCTTGTGGACCTTGAGGACAAGCTCTGCTAAAATGTTCTGCTTGACCACAAGAGAAGCAATTTGCTTGCAGGTGAAGTGCCTCTATTGTTATTTCCCTGGTTAACTCCCTTTAAAAATGGAGAATATGTCTTACATTGCAAGGCAGCTGCTATTGCCATGCATTGAATATGAGCAGGGCTGCTATCCATACATGTTTTAATAAAATTTGATAAGGTTCCAGTTTTCCTTATGGGTCTCAGCAAACCTGACATGTAAGGTTGACATTCTCAAAGGCGAACTGTTTCAGTAAAATATCAGTTGCCTTTGGGTTTATGATAATCTTTGAAATTTTTTTTCTAACTTGGCCAAGAAATCCTTATAAGGCTCCATTAAACCTTGTTTAACATTGCTGAGAAAGTGGTTTTAGTGTCAGTGAAAGGAAGCCGTCACCAAGAAGCAACTGCAATTTTAGAAATTTCACTTAATTCAACTTTTGAAAGGCTGACTTGAGTTTTTGGATAAGCCTGCTTTTCAGTTCCCATAATCATGGATATAGTTAATTGACCTCTATTTCAGCTAGTAAATTGTTTGTGAATGGTTGGTTTAGCTTGTTCTTTATACTCTGTTTCCCAAAGCAAATATTGCCCTGGAGACAGGCATGATTGAGCAGTCTTTTGCCAATCAAAAGGAGTCATCCAATTTACTCTGATATTTTCTACAAATTGGATAACATAAGGAGAAGTAGGATGAAAATCTTTCATAGCACATTTTAGTTCCTTAACAATTTTAAAAGGTAAAGGTTCCTAAACTGGCTTATCATCCTCACTGCAGGTTACCACTGAAAATTCATATCCTATTTCACCAGCTACACCTGCCTCAGCAACAGCAGCCTTTCTTGTTCTTTTTACTCTTTGGTGGAGGCACTATGGCCCATATAGGAGCTACTGCTGGTGGCCAATCCTTGTTATGATAATGAGCAACAGCTTCCTCTAAATCTTCACCTGAAGGGATGAGTTTATCCTCCTTTTTATCACCCCATCCTCTGAGTCAGAGGATAAATCCGCATCTATATTTTTATAATCTGGGGTTTATACAGTAATGGAGTTTCCTCAGGGGAGGAAGCTCTATTACCTAAATGCATACTTTCATGTGTGGGTTCAATTGTATATCTGAACAAATTCCAAAGAGCAAATGTATCAGCAGGCACATGTTCAGCCCCATAATTTAAATAATAGGCCTGCATTTCCTCCCCCAGGCATTTCCAAGTAGCAAGATTAAACCTTACTTCCTGGGAGAACTAGGGTGAGCATTCTTGCATGAAATAAAAAAAAATCTGCACAGCTGTCTGGTAGTTACAGGAATTCCCTTATTAATGAGAATATACTTAGCAATATCAATGAATAAAGCTCTATCTTTACTTTCTTGTATGACCCATGTTTTTTCACTCAGCCTTTTTTCTACTGAGATTCCTACTAACTTCTCAAAGTTCTGTGATTTCTTGCCTTTCCTCACTCAGTCTTTCTACTGAGGGGACTGCAGAACCCTCAGCAGAATTGTAGCCTTACTCTGAATATCTCTTTTAATCTCTTACCTGCACCACATTGGGTGCCAAACTGCTGAGATCCAGTCCTAGCAAGGGTCGTAGTGGTCTCAGGTGGGGGAGTAGGAGTTGGCATGGTGGAGAACAAAGCAATACAGACTCAAGAAATAAATGCTAAGTTCTAAATTTTATTTTTGCAACCAGATTTTTATACATTAAAAGGTTGACAGTTACACATGTTTTTCCAGAACAAGAAAAGAGCACAATGGAAAAAAAAAATATATATATATATTGTGTAATCATTACTAATCTAGGCAATGAAGTATTCTAATTATTCTTAGTAATTGCTTACTTGTGATAACCTATAACTAAACAATAAGACATATTAATGTTGCTTAACTTATCATAAAGGTTAAAAAAATTTCAGCACAGTTGAGTAAATGTCAGTCATGTGGCTACTGCTGTGGTAAATAAGTGCTAGACAGTTGAAGCTAACAATAATATGATATCATATTATACTGTGTGAATTTAACATTGAGAAATTTCTCTCTGGGGGATAGGTGGCCAATAGTATTTACAGGATTTAATAAATCCTAATCTTTTAAGAAATGGAATATCTTGCACTCTTGTATGTTTACCTTGAAAGCACATTATAACATACTCTGATTTATATTTAAATATCCCATGAGAGATAAAGGAGGGACTATATCCATGGCCTTAACAGGCATCCCTCTATGAGGATGTCATGGCTTTTCATTAATTAAATGAGCATTGCCATAAGGTGTTTTAACTGTAGGAACTATTTGTTCTTTATTTCTTCGGTTACTGTTAATCATTCCTGTTGGGGTTGGAGTTATTTTCCTATGTGCTTCAGGTCATCTGAGAGTAGTCAACAGGGGATTGGCAGCAAGAATCTGTTTTTGTATTTTCTCATAGTATGTTTGTTTACTCAGAGTTTCATTACAAATAAAAAATCTGAAATCATTTTTCCATTATAAGTCTGATTTATGTTTTATCCCTGGTTTGGTTAAGACCCCCTGTTTTCAGGAAAAACACACAAAATATTAAGAGCAAACCTACACATATTAAGCAAGGAAGAAAGGAAAGCATGCAAACCAAATTCCCAAGGAGATGAGACTTTGCAAACACCTTTATTATTCAGCAGAATCATTTTCAAGCACTGAGGGGAATTGCAGGTGGGGTAACAACTGATCCAAGGATGCCAGGAGCATGAGCAGAGGCAGAATTCTGTGGCAATTAGAATATGCTCAGGTTCTGAGTATGAATGGAGATTTTGGGGATTATTCACACATGCATCTCTAGCCATTACATTCACAAACTAATCACACCTTTCTAGATGCTTTTTTTCTTATTTTTCCTTTTGGCATTTTCCTTTGAAAAATTCTAACCAGCACAGACTGTGCAAAATGCACAAGCCAGTTCAAGTGCTGGATATTGCCCATCATCTCAGGCAATGGTGAGGCAGTGGAAGGTGTTCCTCCTGGGCAAGGCCTGTTTTCCTAAATGAGGGAATGCCTCAGCAACTTAGTCAGATGCTGTTGGGAGACATAAATAGGTAAAGGCAAGTGGTGATGACTCACGGGTCCTGTGGTCCTAGGACCTAAACATGGTGGCAAAAATAAAACATTCCTCATCCAATTTAATCTTCCTCTTGTTATTCTTGCAGTTATTACTCTCAAAATTCATTACAGTAAGATAAGTGGCTAAAAGTCATATCCCTGATTTTTTACTCATTCAGTTGCATTCAATTCTACTGAGGAAAAACACCTCACTTGGTTACAGGCTGTTCTGTGACATGAGAGCAAAAGATGGGAGAGCTCCTGTAATCAAAGGGGAAGGAGCAGGCATCGGGCAGGTCAGTTGTGAAGGGCACCAGGTTTCCAGGATCTGTTAGGAAATGGCACTTGGTTTCTCTTCCCAGAGGGTTTTTCTGAGATTTGGGCAACATGAAGTTTGAGGAGTGGCTCCCGTGACATGGTGCCTGCACTGCAGATACCACCTGAGGTCACAGAGGAGGGGCATGACAACAGGGTGGTGTAATGGTTCCCAAGCATCCCAAGATGCTTCTGCTCCTGGCCACTTCAGACCAAGATTCAAGGGAAGTGCCATCTAATCTGTGACACTAAGAGGATAGACAAAGGGATCGGGAGCCAGAGGCCTGTGGTTCTAAAGAAATGATTCTAACCTTATCGCTCAGGTGATGAGGAACCAGGCTGTATGTGGGGTGGAGTCCCATGGGTGATATATCGCTCCAGGGTCCAGGCAGGACAAGGGATCCCACTGAAGCCCAATAAATCTCAATTCCACCCAGGCCCGCTAGGTGATGCTGTGCTCCTTTAACCCCACCAGTCCCCTAGTTCCCCACAGGGAGCCCCCACAGGGTCCAGGGGACTAGGCTGTGACAAAGGTGTGCTTTCGGCCAAGTGGGTTACCAAGCTTAGCACTGGCCCCAGCAGCATTGCCCTCAGAACTTGCTCCTCCAGGATTGGGCACACCTGGATTTTCCTAGTTAGGAAAGTAGCCTAGAGTCCTAGCAGCCACACCAAATGATGGCTGGTGAGAGCTCAGGTCAGGGGAGCATGCAGTGCAGTGTTGTAGGTAATTATTGAATTGGGACACATCACACCCCATCTGGCATGTTGCCCTTCCTTTCATAGACTGTCTGGCAAGGAGACAGCAGGAACCTGGGAATTGGGTCTTCTAAGTGAAGGTGAGTGTCTCCTCTGATGGCTCATGAAGAGAGGAGGGATTCATTCATGCAGCCTGTTGGATGGAGGACAGGACAGACCTGAAATGTAAGGAGAGATGTTCTATGCTCACTCCACCTGCCAGGGCCCACCTCCTTGGCTGCTGACTTACAACTAGGTTGCATTCAGAAATGTACCTCCTGGGATTTTTTCAGGGACACCTCAACTCACCTTGGGATGCCATAATTACTGACCAATCTGTGTTCACACAAGGATTCATCCTCTTGACCACACTAATGCCTGTCTCTCAAAGGACCCTGTGGGATATTGCCAAGAGTCCTCTAGTCAGCCACAGGAAGATGCAGACTACAAGCCAGTGAATGAAATAAAAGTCTGGTGATGGCATGATGAGCACAGTTTCACAGTGCCTAACACCAGATTTGATCATACACAGTGCAGAAAGTGGAGTGCTGAGTATTCAAAATGGGAGAGTACAAATATGTGGGGGGTACAAAAAGTAGAAGGGTGTTGGTGCTATAAACCAACTTTGTTGAAGAGATACTTTGAAACTTGTCATCATTCATGGTAAACCCACAAATTCCACAACATATCTTCAGCCTCATCATACTCTACAAATATAGGAAGTAGTAATTGCCAGTTCATTCTGTAATCAACCATTATTACTGACCCTAATTCCCCTTGTAAAGACATCAATGCCCTTGCAAATTCCTGACTCTTTCTGGTTGCTTGCAAGTGACAGCTGATTATCCATATGCTGATTCCTATTTTTCTGGCACAAGAACCATGAGCAAAGGCTTTCCTTACATCACCAAACCTAAACCCATGACCTACAATATAACTGAGTTGAATTTGGGATATGCAGAACTAAACCCTGGCTCTCCAAATCAAGAGTGCACCACAATATCAGAAATTTAAACCCCAAAAGCTCTACTAAAATGCAAATGTGAAGACCCAACATGGTCAAAATCTGAATATCAAAAGAGAAGTAGTTCTAGGATATCCAACTGTGTAATAGGACTTACTGAGCAGGAAAAGTATACCTGAAGCATTTGCAAACTGTCAAATCTTTTTTCTTTCTTGACATTTTTCTATCCACCACCAACATACCACATGCCTAATGTCTCTATTTCCTTGTTCTGCTGTGAGTTCTAGCAATAGGGGTTCTTGTGTCATTCCTTACCCTACAAAGCAAAATCCATTAATTCTCAGTTCCATGGTAAACATGAGAACAACTCATAACCTGAGTGGCCTGTATGCTTCACCCAATTATACACTGCATTTCTTGAGGACGTCCATCAATATTAACAAGAGTCTATAAAAGGGCTCCATTTCTCTTGACAATGGAGCTTCAAAGATATTGGGAGATTGGATTGTAAATCCCCCTGTTCCTCCTGAATTCTATCATTAGAAGCTAACATGGATGAGAGAAGCAAGCTAAACTATTAATGAAAGCACTGGTATGACTGGAATCTGGAAGAGTGTCAATGTATAATAAATAATATGTCCATGAAGTTATAGACCATAAGAAATAGCTAAGTAAGCATCTGCGGTTGGCAGGTGAAAAACATGTAGGCATATCAGTTTCATTTAAAGCCCCGGGTCAAAGGCCTAGCTGAAATTCAATTCAGACTTGAAACAAAAATAAGTAACACTTTAATCCAGTCCAATTTACTCCTACTTGTGGTTAGCTTCATCTCAACTCCCTGAAAGAAGAGACAAGCCCTTACCAGAAAGAAAAAAAAAAAAAACATTAGGACAACATATTAAATACTTTAATCTTGATTGTAATTTTATAAAATAAAAGTTGAACATAAAAAAATAAAATTTGTATAGAGACAGAAAAATGCTTCCTGTAATGAATAGATGATAATCAACAGAGGGAGTCTCCACTTTAGCCTAGGATATAAGAAACTAGAAAGTACCATCCCTATACTTGTGCCAGGAATAAAACAGGTATTTTTGAAATACACATAGGAAGAACTGAATAACAATTCACATCAGAACATTGTTGGGATGGAAAAATAGGGTACAGAGAGACCCTCTCTGATGCATAGTATGAAGTGAAATATTTTGTTGAGGGGAAGGCACATTTTGAGAAAATCTTCCAGATAACCAATCAGCCTGTACCTAAGAACAAGGTGATATGAGAAGAATTTGAAGCTGATAGCACACGTGGGGTAACCATAGGAGAGCAAACCCAAGGCATAGCAGAATTTCTGATTCTGTGGAGTAAATCTAGCAAACCAAATGAAAATTCTGGAATTGAGAAAGGCATCTGAATTCAAGAATTCATCTGAAAAATTTTTCGGTCAACCGAAAACATCAGGGATAAAAAGTCACTGAACTCAAATACACAAGTGCACGCACACACACACACACATACATACAAAGTTCAAATTGAAGACAGAAATAAAGAGAATGAAAATATTAACTACAGTAGTTAAAATACGAGGGAAAACCCAACACATATGCAGTTAGAGTTCTAGAATAAGAAGAGAGGGATGAAAAGATTAAAGAAATTGTTCCAAATATGATTTTGGAACAATCAACAAAAAGAACACATAGGTAAGAAAATGTTAATGGAATCTTAGACAGGGTAAATACAGGAATTGCAATTGTAATCATAGAAGTCATGCAAATAAAAACTGAAAACAAAATAAATCCTGTTATTCTGCCAGAGTAAAAAACAATGTACATTCAGTGAATCTATGGCATATAACTTCTTATCTCAGGGGATGAAAAAAGAAAATAAAATGACATATTTAAGTCCTGTAAATAATATCAGTCTAGAATATCACATTCAGTAAAGATATTTTTTCAAAATTGAATATATGAGATTATCTCTCATTAACCAATTCACACTGCAAGAACACAGGCAAAAAACATTGTTAAAACCCACATTTGAAAGCCAATCTTTTCAATTTCTGTCATTCATCCCAGGAAATTCTCTCCTTCTGTGGCATATATGCTCCACTGTCTTCCTTTACCTTGAAGCCTCTGCTCATTTCCATACATTAAGGATGTGCTTCTCTTCTAGATATGGTTGTATCCAGAGCACTTGGATGGTTTTAAGACAAAATATTATTATGCTTATTTTCCCAGTGTTTTCTTGTTGTATTATGAGAGTTATCTCACATCCTGATTGGATTTGAGTTGAGTCAGCACACTTTTTTAAATTTTGTTATAACTGAACTTAAATTTTTTCTATTTTAAGTATGTGTTGCAACTTAAAAGCACTTTGTACAAAGCATAGTTGAAATATTTTTTACTTTTCTTTCCTGGGGACTAATTCAACTTCCCATTATGACTTTTTTTATTTGGTTAAAAGTTTAATGAATCAATGTACCTTTTATTTATTTTATATTAACATAGACATTATGCCACAAAATGTTATTTTTATAATAAATGGTATCCTAATTTACTAATTATTAATGTGTATGCTAATATTCCCATAGAAGAAAGTTTAATAATTTTAATAAGATAATCCTACAAATAATTCTAAGTTATTTTATACTGTTAACATCTCTTTTCCACAAATCCATAAATAGAAGCTCTGGAAACTTTCATAATTACCAGAAGCATTATATGCCCACATGTATGTATATGATTTGAAATGTAACTTCACACATACATTGAGTATAGCTTACCATCCTTGTGGTTGTACATGATGTGGAGTTACACTGGTCGTGTACTCCTATATGAACATAGGAAGATTATGTCTGATTCATTCCACTGTCTTTCCTATTCCCATCCCCCTCCCTTCCCTTCATTTCCCTTTGTCTAATCCAATGAACTTCTATTCCCCTCCCCTTATTTTGTGCTAGCATCTGCATATCAGAGAGAATATTCAGACTTTGGATTTTTGGGATTGTCTTATTTCACTTAGCAGGATATTATCCAGATCCATCCATTTATTGGCAAATGTCATAATTTCATTCTTCTTTATGGCTGAGTAATAGTCCATTGTGTATATATACCACATTTTCTTTATCCATTCATCTTTTGAAGGACTCCAAGTTTTGTTTCATAGCTTAGCTATTGTGAATTGAGCTGCTAGAAACATTGATGTGAATGTGACACTATAGTATGCTGATTTTAAGTCCTTCGGGTATATGCTATGGAGTGGGATCATTGGGTCAAATTGTGGTTCCATTCCATGTTTTCTGAGGAATTTCCATACTGCTTTCCAGAGGGACTGCACCAATTTGTATTCCCACCACTAATGTATGAATGAGCCTTTTCCCCCACATCCTCACCAACACTTATGTTGCTGGTATTCTTGATAATTGCCATTCTTACTGGAGTGAGAAGGAATCTTAGAGTAGTTTTGATTTGCATTTCCCTAATTGCTAGAGATGTTGAACATTTTTTTCATATATTTGTTGATTGATTGTGTATCTTCTTCTGTGAAGTATGTGCCCAGTTCCTTAGTCCATTTATTGATTGCATCATTTGGGGTTTTTTGGTGTTGATATATTTTATGTCTTGTATATCCTGAAGATTAATGCTCTATCTGAGGTGTAGGTGGCAAAGATTTTCTCCCACTCTGTAGGCTCTCTCTTCATGTTCTCTATTGTTTCTTTGCTGTGAAGAAGCTTTTCAGTCTGATATCATCCCATGTATTGATTCTTAATTTTGCTTCTTGCACTTTAGGGGTCTTAGAAAAGAGTTTCTTAAAAGATACTCTTTCCCCAGTGACTCCATGAGGGCCTGGCACAGCATGGCACCAAAGATGTGAATGAAGAAGGGATTGGGCAATGAAGATGGCAAATGCTTCAGCTGGCCTTGTGAGGCATGGTCATCCTGACCCGTGTGCTCACATCACCACCTGGACCAGTCCTGACATGCCTTTCCACCGCCCATGCCATGCAGAAGGTCAGACCTCCCTGGGGTTGCCTGCCTGCTATGGATTCCCCTGGCCCCCCTTCACACTGCTCCTGAAATCTCCTTTACTCTGTTTGGGGGGTAGGTATGCAAAAGGACAGAGAAGGATTGACCTCCAGGCCCCCAATTTCACATCAAAAGGCTCCAGAGGAAAAGGAGCTGGCAAAGTCAGAGCCATAAGGCCAGCTTGGCAGAGAACATTGGCTCTGGGTGAATGAAAACATAAATGCCAGCTGGGTGCAGTGGGCATTCCTGTAACCCCAGTGACTGGGGAGTCTGGGGCAGGAGGATTGCAAGTTTGAGGTCAGCCTCAGCAACTTGGAATGACTCTGTCTCAAAATAAAAAATTAAACATGGGGGAATTGTAGGTTAGTGGTAAGGTGCCTCTGGGTTCAAGTCCCAGTAGTCAAAAAAAAAAAAAAAAAGAAAGAAAATGCAAGATGAAAGAAAGAAGAAAAGATAAACACAGCATCACGGCAGTCAGTGATGCTTGAGACTGGAGCAGGGTGTGTGAGAACACAGCTGCTGCAGTGGTGCTCAGCAACTTGCCTCTTCCCTGCATCTGCCTCTTCCACCTACTTCCTGCCCAACCAACAGGTTTGTCTCCACACTGGGACTTACATGCACAGCAGCCACAGTAACTTAGTACAGGAGCCACATAGTGGGGTGAAAGGGACCTGTCTTTCCTTGCCACTCAAGCCAAGGGCAGTGGGGGATCATCCTTCCCATGATTTCCCACAGGCTTCCATACAAGGGCTTAATGATTTTACTGGGTGGTGGAAGGGAGAAGTCCCATGGGGCTGGGGATTGCACTACCTCTGGCCTGCTGCTCTGCAGGCTCCATCCCTGGTGCAGCCTGATTTGCAGCCTCCAAGCCTCGTGGCCTTCTGACCTCCTGGCCTCTTGGTGCTGTGTATTGAATGGGTGGAATGTCCTCACAGATCAGCACTTCCCAAGTCTCCTTGGGCTGCACAGGGAAGATGCATGGCCTGTCCACCCATCTGACAGTTAGGAGCTCAGCCTGCTGGGTGGCTCTGTACCTTCCTGGCTGCCACTGCTTCTTGGGAGCCACGAGTCATGCATCTCCTGCAGTGGGCAAGGCTCAACGTCCAGATCCCCAGCACCAGTGGATTGAGGCTATATTTGGAAATGGGGTCTCTTCAGAGGAAATTGAATTAGGGTCATATAAAGGGAAGAATGGACCCAAAAACACACCCCCATGGGCGTGAAGAGTCAGGGAGAAGGTGGCCTTCTCCAGCTAAGGAGCAAGGCCTGGAGTGGGTCTTCCTTTCTGGCCCTGCCTGGATCTTGGACTTTAGGCCTCCAGAATGGTCAAGAAATATGCTTCCACTGTGTAAGCTCCCAAGTTTGTGGCACTTTGTCACGGCTGCCACAGAAAACTAAGACAGTTGTTAAAAAATCCTATGTGGTCCAGAGGGTGCCTCAGTTTTCCTGGCATGGCTGAGACCTCACTTCCCCCAGAAGCCTCACCCCCTGACTGGCACCTAGTAGGGGTGAGACCTGCCTCTCTTGGTGCTAACATGTACCCGACCCTCTGGACTTTGGCCCTGCTCTGCCATCCAGGGTCTTCCCTGGCCAGTGCATCCCTGACCACCTGGGGAATTTTTCTTAGCCTACTTTTAAAAGGCTACTGGACCCAAGAAAGTCTGACTTTCTAGAAGATTCCTTTCCAATGACAGCAATGATGTGGAAACTGGCCCCTCAGAGGCTGGCCATGAGGGCATCATACATGGCATCTACTGCTCATGGGAACATTCCCCTCAGCTGAAGGGTTCCAACTCCTTTGTCCTGACCTTGAAGCAGACCTTAGGCAGCAGCAGGAAGGTACAACCAGAGCAGATAGCGTGCATGAGAAGACAGGCGGAGATGGGGGAGGCACATGTGAGGCCTGGACACTGAACCTGGACTGGGGAAGGCAGGGTTCTCTCTTCTTGTAGTCTCTGTAAGGAGACAGTCCTGCCTACACCTTGATTCAGGCTTCTGATCTCCAGAAATGTGAGAGGATGAGCGCATTCTGTTGCTGTGAGTCACCCTACATGGTCACTTGTTGTGACAGTCCAGAAGATGAACATGAGGGGCCTGTGACACCAGCCTTCACATTTATTTTCTTTAGGCCTGGAAGACAGCCTGAGATGGTCACCATTTTCTGGGTATGTGAAGGGTCAGGATCCAAGCCCTGGTGACCCAGCTCCCTGGTGGGTCTGCCCAGGACTGGACAGTTGCTTACCTGCCAGACCCCTCTCCACCAGCCAGGAACTGGGACTGGTTCCCTTCAGTATGCTGGGCCTTGGGGGCCTCCTGTTATTATAGACCATCCTAAACTGCCCCAGCACCATGCCCCCTCCCACTCTGGAGGTCTTCTCTGCCCAGCTGACAGTGTGTCAAAGGACAGGTGACATATTTTACTCATCTTGGCAGCCCTGGCATCCAGGTCGCTTTTGGCCAAGAATGTTGGCTCAGTGCATTTTGAATGACCGTGTGCACCATTAGTTTGTGAGCTCACAGGGCCTTTCTTTTCTGTGGGAACAGGGCCAAGACTGTCTCCTTTCCTGGGTGTGTTTTATTGAAAATATAAGACTAGCACTGTGGACTGGAAACCACGGTCTTGCAGGAGAACCCGCTGCTCCTCAGCACCTTCTCAGGCCCAGACTGAGGCTCCTCCAGGTTAGGGTGCCCATGGGGTGTCTGCCATAAATCCCACCAAGGAGGCAACCACAACCCGGGCCCTGAGCCGGGTCCTCTGGCTCCTGTGGACCACAACTTGGGCTTTTCTCTATGAAGGTCTGAGCCTTCTCCAGAAAAATGCCTCCTACCTCCACAGTGACATCTTGAAATCTCTGGAAAATTGTTTCCTTCCATAAAGAATACCCTTTCCAGACCAGGGAGGTGGCCAGGGTGGGTCCCCAGGACAGAAGCCACCCAGAGCTCCAGACATCCCCCATTGCTGTGACTCTTCCTGTGGGAACCTCGTGGCCACTAGATGGCAGCAGAGACAGAAGCTGGCGGAGCCTGACCCAGGGTGGTGGGCACAGTCTTGGTGGGAGAAAGACCCCAAGGGACCAGCCAGTTGGGCAATGGTGGTGGTGTCAGCCTTGGAGGGAAAGGGAGGCCTCCAAGACCAGCTGTGCTCAGGAGGGTCCTGGGCAGGGGAGCCCTAATTCTGGTGCAGTCAAGGTGGCTGGGACCCCAGTTGAGCTTTGGAAGTGCAGAAGTGTCTTAGCCAGCTCCAAATTTAGGAAGAGAAAGATGGAGTGTAGAGAAGGTGATTACCTCATGCCAGGCCTGGGGTCCATTCTCAACACCTGGAGGGGGAAAAAATGGAAAGAGGCATCCACCCTGGCTCCTGAAGCAGGGTGCCTTCCAGACCCCAGAACTTCCTCCTGGTCACTCAGCAAACAGCTGCTGGTCAGAGATGCCCACCAGGTCAGAGGGAGGGCAAAGGAATGGGGCACAACAGCACTTGAGAGTGAGTTACCACTGGTGGGGCTGCAGCTCATGTCCTCCCAGGGGCAACTTTCTTTTCTGCACAGGGTACACCCTCAAAGGTGGAGGGAGAGAGGATGAAGGAGGGAGGAAGAGCACCAGCAAGCATGGTGTCGGGTCACTTTGAGCATGGTGTCCTTGGTTCAGAAAGATTCCTTCTCAGTTTCTGAGTTGATCTAGGGCCTTTGAAAGGTTGGGAGAAACATTCACTGTCATTTATTTGCAAACCTGGCCACATGCAGGTTCCCTGAACCCAGATCACAATCATCCTATAGGATGCTGCAGGGGCTCCTGGTATCTGGTGTTAACCACAACAAGAAGCCAAAGAGAGCTGGGTGGTTGAGGCAGAAGGATTGCAAGTTCAAAGCCAGCCTGGGCAACTTAGTCTCAAAATAAAATTTAAAAGCAGGCTGGGGATATGACTCAGTGCTGCAGCCTAGCTTCAATCTTTAGTACCCAGGGGAAAGGGGTAGCCAGAGAGGAAGGTTAGTGAAGAATTTCAGTTTCTTAACAATTAAATGCTATAATAAAAGTTACCATTTATCAAGTGCATGTGAAAGGTCAAGACTTTTGTGTGCATTACCTAATTTAGTTCTATAACCTTCTGAGTTAGGAAGAAAAGTGAAAAAGAAATTGAGGTTCAGAGAGGCTCAGAGACTTACATGTTGCCACGATCAAAAAGTCATGGACTCAGGGGAGCACAATGGTGCATGCCTATGATCTCAGCAGCTCAGGGGGCTGAGGCAGGATTGTGAGTTCAAAGTCAGTCTCAGCAACTTATCAAGGTCTTGAGCAACTTGGTGAGACCCTGTCTCTAAATGAAATATAAAAAAGGGCTGGGGATCTGACTCAGTTGTTAAGTGTCCCTGGGTTTAATACCAGTACAGAAAAAAATAAAAAAACACAACTCATGGGTCTGAGTGTAGACCCTGTTAGGTATAAAGCAACCTTTCTCTCCCGCTACAGGAACTCAGCCTCCCAACCCACCTGTCAATCTGCCATTAAGCCCGCCTCTCCCGTTACAGGAATTTCCAGCTAATGTCGCCGTAACTTTCCTGCCTCCCACATTACGTTCCAATATGTCATTGGCCCATCAGTCAGTCTGTAATAATTCTCCTCCACAATTGGTTCCTCCCAGCCCGCGAAATTCCAATATCTGACAAGGAACTTTGCGCTGTCTTTCCCTTCCCACTTTCAAAAAGTCATGGACTCAGAGGAGCACAATGGTGCATGCCTATGATCTCAGCAGCTCAGGGGACTGAGGCAGGATTGTGAGTTCAAAGTCAGTCTCAGCAACTTATCAAGGTCTTGAGCAACTTGGTGAGACCCTGTCTCTAAGTGAAATATAAAAAAGGGCTGGGGATCTGACTCAGTTGTTAAGTGTCCCTGGGTTTAATACCAGCACTGAAAAAAATAAAAAAAACAGAACTCATGGGTCTCAGTGTAGACCCCACGTCTTCCTCACTGCCTGGAGAGACTCAGGTTCCATGGACACATTTTAGGAACTGCAGCTTCACTAGCACATGGAAGAACAGCCTGCCTGCAGCTAGCTAAACAGCACCCCACCACAGTCTGTCCCAGCCTGGGAACCATGAGTCTGTCAGTCACCTGATATGCATAGGGGATTCATCTCACCCCCAAAGAGGTCTAGCCCTTGCCTATGACTCCTTGAGGGATCTCTCAGCCCTTGGAAGTTACTACCTGCTGAGTGTCTTTGTTTACCTGGGAGCTTGAGCCACCTGGATTCTATACTTCAGTGTGAACTTTGTCAGGGACCTGGGGTCACAGGGTATCAGCCTGAGCTCCTGAGGCCTGTGTGTGGCCAGTCTTGTTTATGTGACCAAGATCCAGTGGAACTCCTGGGTGAATTTCCCTGCTGGAATTAGTCATTGTGATGTCACACGTGTGTACCACAGCAATCAGCACTGTCCACATGACTCCCCTGGAGGAGGACAAGGGAAGCTCCAGTGGCTTCCTGGGCCTGCCCAGACCTCTTCTCTAGCAGGTTTTCCCTGTGCCCTTTCACTGTGAGAAACCATAACTGTGACTATAACAGGTTTCTTTTTTTTTTTTCCTGAGTTCAGTCGGTCTTTTTTGGAAAATCATCAAAACCGAGACTCTTGAATTATGCATATGGCAAAAGGGACTTTGGAGCTACAATTCAGGTTAGATACCTTAAAAGAGGGATATTAATTTGGATTATTGAGAAAGGAGATTAATCTTATCACACACAAAGTGGAGAACTTTTTCTTCAGTGAAATCAGAATCAGATGGCAGAGAGATTTGTAGTGTGACCAGTAACTTCACCTGCCACTGTGGGTGAGGACCACCAGGAAGGTTCTAGAAAGAATGTGGGCAGGTTCGCAGTCAGCGTGGCAGGTGGAAACTCCATCCTCTGACACTGGGGAGCCATATGTGGTGATAACCTGAGAGCATTGAGGTAGATTCTTCTTGGAACTTCCTGATAAGAGCTGGCACTTTGCTTCTGACTTTGCAAAACCTGGGAGGTAACTTCACTTAGCATGGGGGCTGACTGATGGGGAAGCCATCCCAGGGGTCATCAGGTGGAATTGTTGGTTCTCAGGGCTGTGTTGCCATTTGTATACAGGAGAGACTGTGGTCAGTAACCCAGGGTGCTGTGTGCTCAATTAGCATTCACTTCTCATGAAGCTTTACAATTTTGTTTTTCACTAAATTCTTTAAATTCAGATGCTCTTGTAATGCATTCCGGTCTCCCTGGTCAGGAAGGCTTTTCTGTAGGTACACTCTTTTCTGTAACAATATGCATGTTGATGGTGACTATAGAGAAGGGTGTGAGCCAGGTAGGAATGATTTCTTTCAGCTTTAGAAGATTTTTTAAAAAATCACTCATTATTCAGGAGTTATGATTTTTGTGTGTATTTGAAACAACTCTCATCTTCTAGTTGCTAAGTGAATCCTGCAGTCCATCTAGGATTCCTAGTAACTGGGTGTTCTCTTTCCTTGCCACTGAATTTCACCTGCCCTGAGGGCAGGGGCTTTGTGACTGTGTGTGTCCAGCAGTCACACCCCTGCTGTAGGCAAGGGGCCTACTTATTTAATAAATAAACAAAACTTTGGTTCCCTTTTTGTGCATGGGAACTTATGATCCTTGCAATTTTGTAAAGTGGATCATGTCAACCTTAACACTGCCTCACATCCAGCTTTTTACTGAAGAAAAACCTGAGTCCTACGGGGTCCTTCCTTTACTTGGGAAGTGGGTGATGACCCTGTCTTGAGGTGCTGAGAGGTGGGCTGAGGTGACCCTGGCATGAGGTGTCCAGTGTCAGAGTGATGCAGAGCCCAGCAGGTGGGTGGGGGGCCATGCTGAGGGGCAGAGTCAGGGCCCACCCTGTGCATGGCCTCACCAGGGCCATGGCAGGCTGAGAAGCCTGGGGCCAGTTCATGCAATGCTTAAGATTTGACTTTGAAGGCCACGTGGGCAGTGTTGTCTGAGATTGCGGGGAGCAGGGGTGAGACCACATAGCTTTGGTGGCTCTTGGGAGGGTGGATTAAAGTGGTGGGTGAGGGGGGAAAAGGAATCAGTGAGCTGAGAGGTAGTGTGGAGTGGAGTGAATGAGTTTGTAAAACTTTTGTTTTGGTTTTGGTTTTGGGACTAGGGGTTGAACCTGAGGGCACTTTACCACTGAGCTACCTCCCAGTCTTCAGTCCTTTTTATTATTTTATTCATTTATTTTATTTTGAGACAGGGTCTCACTAAGTTGCTTAGGGCCTCACTCATTTGCTGAGGCTGGCCTTGAACTTGATCCTTGTGCCTCAGCTTCCAGAGTTTCTGGGACTGGAGATGTGCACCACCATGCTTAGGTAAATTTAAAATTTGCTAATGGGGAGAGAAGTTGAGGGAGAAGGATGAGTTCATATAAACAGCAAGACTTCTAATTTGCAAGTCTGCACAGGAATGGCTTAATGGATATCAAGATTATCAGGCTGCAGAGAGCTGCCCAGGAGGGTTGGGAGAGGGAGTCAGTGATCTTGGTTCTGAGTGGCCTGCTGTATGTTGAGGTTTAACTGTGTGGAAGGCAGCTGGACATGAGTCTGGAGTTTCAGAGAAAAATCAGTGCTACAGACATAAATTTCAGTGCATTGAGCTTGTATATGGAAATTGATGTCTTTAAAGGGAATTTGATGATTAAAGAGAGTCTAGACAGAAAAGAACCAGTGCAAAACCCTGACAAAGCAAAATCCATTGGACAGGGAGTGGAGAGAATAAGAAAGGAGCAGTAGGAATGAGGGAGGAGATAAAAGAGGAGCAGGAGGGAGGGAGAGAATAGAATGAGGAGGAGCAGGGAGGAGAGAGGACAGAATAGGAGCAGTAGGGATGAGGAAGAAGAGAGGAGGAGGGAGAAAAGGGTGAGGAGGAGCAGGAAGGAGGGAGGAGAGATGTGAGGAGGCATGAGAAAGGAGTGAAGGGGAATGAGGAGGGGGTGGAGAATGGAGGAGAGAATGAGGAGGAAGGAGAGTGAGGAGGAAGAGTAAGGAGAGAGTGGGGAGGAGCAGGGAGGAGGGATGAGAGAATTAGAAGGGAGGAGGAGGGAGTGAGGAGGAGAAGCAGGGAGTAGGGAGGAGAGAAGGGAGCAGAGAGGACACCTGTAGCTCCTGCCTCCTTGGAGTGTGGATGGGTGGCACCACAGTCTCAGGAGGCCCTACCTGCTGCAGCCTTCCTCTGGGCTCTTTCATAAGCATCTCTTAACAGGTCTTAGGTGGCACCTTTCTCTCTGGCTCCTCTGCTCCATGAAGGCAGGGGCAGCATGGGTGCCCCTGGGTGCCAAGGTCAGAAGAGCAGATGTTTCACAGCAGTCTGAGTCTGAGTGCTCCAAGCTGAATCTGACTGCTCTGAGCTGAGCCAGACTCAGTAATTCTTGTTTGCATTCAGGATGGAGCCTTGTGGTTGCTTCCCTGGCTTTTTCCTTTCTGTGTTAGGTACTGGTTCACTCAGTTTTCTGCAGATACGTACCTAGCTCTGGTATGTGCCCCATAATGTGCCAGGTGCTCAGTAACTGCTCATTGAGTAGTTGAATGGTTAAGAGCTTGGCCTCAGGTTCACACCCAATCCCACTAACTGAAGGCAACTAAAGGAGTGTGGCTCAAACTTGTGAGTGGGCATCTGGGTAGACACACCTGCCCTCACCTCATCTTTGCATCCAGGGGGAGAGTCTGCACCCCATCTCTGCTGGTGGGAAGGTAGTAGAGACACTTACTGTTTAACTGTGAAGAGAACCCAGGTCTGACTTCCAATTCAGTTCCTGAAGTTATGACTGGGCACCATGAAGTGTGGCTGGGCTCTTGGGTAACTAGGAGACCCTGAGACCACAACACCCCAGGGTCCAGTGGGATTTTCCACAGAATCTAGTGGGCATCTGGCAGAGACTGGGGTGGGGGAGAGTGGGCAGGAGGGAGGGAAGAAATGACTGGCTCCCAGAGGTGTTGTGGCTCCCAGTTCATGATTCATGATCCTTTCTCTCTATCTAATTTTTGCTAAGTATAAGAATTCCAGGAATATTTTAGGAACTGGGGAGACAGATCTCTCCTTATAAAACATCTGCTCTTTGACTCCTCACAGCTCCACTGTTGGGGGAAAAAAGGGAAGAGAATTGATATGAAACAGACATTGCTTCAAACAATAAATCCCCCTTCACTGATTAATGAGATAATAAATTGAAGGCCAGAGGTATCAGGTTGCTCAGGAGTCCTCTCTCAGCACTGCCTTCTTTCCTTTCCTGAGTGCCATAAGTTCAGGATGGGAGACCAAGTCACCAGAAGCAGAGTTGAGGTGTCAGTGGATGTGGTTACTCCCTGTGGCCCACTAGCCTCAGCCTGTGGGGCAATTTTACTTTTGACCAGTGCCTTTTTCCTGGTGGTCATGGACTGAGCACTGAGGGATAGATGACAGGGTGGGACAAGTCAGGCCTCTGAGGTTGTGTAGGGAATCCTGCAGCCCCCATCTCCATCCCAAGGTTCTTTCTCCACCTTCCCTACACCGATGAGTACCCCCGCCACCTCCCTGCATTGTCCTGGGTTTTCAACCTCTCCCGTGGTTCCACCAGTGTTACCCACCTGGAGTTCATGAGACCACCCAGAACCTTTCTGCTGAGTGTGACAAGAGCCTAGGAAGTGGGTTGGGAGGTGAGCAGGCTTCCTGGTAGGCATTCCTCATTGGCCAACAGCTGTGCTCCCTGCACCAGATCCAGTACCCAGTTCACATCAGGCTCTCAGGCTTTGCTCCATGACACACAGCAGGGCATTGGAGGGATTCAGAAAAAGAAGAGTCAGGCAAGTCTTGGCCATCTTCAACAGAGCAGGACAGCACAGGGCTGTGGTGTCAGCACCAAGCTCTCCCTGCAGTAACAGAAGCCATTGGAGGCCCCAGGACTGGCACTCATGTGCCTGGGCCTCCAGAAGTCCATCCTTCCTGCACCTTGCCTTTGCTATGGGGGGGACAGGAATGAGGGCCTGGTGGCCACTCTTCTGCCTGCCCTCCCCACATCCTGCTGGCTCTCAGCCCCAGTACGGCTCTCTCTGGCACTGAGAACACTCCTGGGCACTGGAAGACAGACATGGGGGACTCGAGCAGTGAGGAAATCAGCTCTGAGCTTGCAAGGTGGTCCAGGCCCTCCTCCTCTCTGTGAAGCAGGGAGGGCTGCTTCCAAGCCTCTGTGGGAAAGCACTTGTGCCACAAGGCACCACCCACTTTAGTTGGGGGTCTCTTTGTGTCCCAAAGAAAATGTGGTGAGGTTAGCATAAAAGCAGAGTGTGACAACCTGGAACCCAGCAGTCTGTGTGGTTGCTTTCTTAACTGCTGGTGATGCAGCAAGGATGGATCAGGGGTGCTGGGGCAGCCTTTATAAGTGGCCACATGATTAGTGCCCAAGGGTGGAGTCCCAGGAGGGTCACCGAACCCCATTTGCTGTGTCCAGTGCTCTCTGGTTGTGGGGAACTGAGGCCTATCATCCTGAATTGTCATGGGACTGGCTCCCCTTACTGAAGACCAGTGGGCAGCCAGAGCACTTGGCCCTCCTGCCAATAGTAGGCAGTTCTGCCATGGATGGCACATGTGCCTGGTCATGTGCTCTTCCGGGGTTGAGCTGGGAGATGGGAAAAAAGAAGAGAAAATCAAATTAGATGTTTGACCAGCAAAATGAATTCTGTCTCCAGCCAGGCTGGCTTTCATTTGTCTCATTTTTTATTTCCTGAACTTTCTCTCACCATAAATCCTTTGCCTGGTCTTTCATCCATAGACAGTCTTTAATCCCCCTGCCAGTTTCCCACCTTGGCTGCTCTGTCCCTGCACTCCTTGCCTCTGACCTCCTTGTGCCACTCTGCTCTCCTGGCCCCACCACCCTCCCCTGACTTCCTTTGTCTGGCAGTGTGCAGCATTCCTGGCTGAATGGCTGCATGTGCACTAGGCCCTTCTTGTTGAGATTCCTCCCTCCAGCACTGGGCCGTGTTCAGTCTGTCTTTCAAATGTTGCTCTGGCCTCTGTGTGCACACAACCACCATGGGCCTACTTCTCCCTTTGGTTGTCTGTTTAGAAAAGTGAGTCTTGCTCAGGAAAAAAACGTTTACCCCCAAACTTCACCACCCTGGTCTAGCTATTGCTGTGCTTTGTGTCCTGGGGTTAAGAAGACTTTGCTCACTTACTCTGCCTGGAGATTAGGAGCAAGGGTGGTGGGCTTCAAGGGAGGGACTGAGGTGGGAGCAGCCCCTGGACCTGAAAGGGTGGGCATTTGGCCTGCCCTGCACCTGGCCTCCCTCATTTCTCCAGCCCACTTTACCTGCAGCCCAGCAGACCTGACAGTCCAGAACAAAGGTTCCTTTGTTCTGCAGGGTCAGTGTTGTGATAGTGTTGGGTTACCCCCCAGTCCCCCACCCTGACCTGACCAGACAACATAATGTAACATTATTTCTCAGGAGGGAATTATTTGCCCCAGGTCAAAAGAATGCTAGCTGATTTTTGTTGAAATGAACCATGACATGGTCTAATATATGGGCTCCTGGTTCAAGGAGGGGCCCTGGTGGTCACTCTGGCTGAAGTCAGCAGTGGGAAGTGGGATCTTTCCCTGCTTGGTCCCACATCTGGGTGCTGTTGGGAAGTGCTCTGGTGAGGAAGGCTTGGGAGCCGCCCTGTTACTGCCCTCTCACCATCTCTTCCTTTTCAGTGTGTTGGTACCAAGCCGCTGCTAGCTGAGACTGAACTGGGAAGTGGCACCTGCAAGGCCGGGGTCTAGGCAACTTCCCTGGCCAGGTCTGGATTCCCTGTTGTGCTGGGCAGTGCTGCATGCCTGGTGGTGGCAGGGCACACTTCTCTCAGTTAGGAGCCCAGGCCTTTTGTGGGTAATGCCTGTAGTCCTATGTCTCCAGAAAACCTAGTTCTGAGTCTTATGCTTGCTTATTTTGAATCCATAGTTTCAAAAGATTCTACATGGAGAATTTCCTGGTACCAATCAGGAATGGACAGGGCTCTCACCTCCATTCCCAGCACCCTTTCTGGTCCTGGGGGCTCCTCAGAGGCCCAGAAGCACAGAAGCAAGAGCACTGGTTACAGAGCCCAGCACGGCGCCTGCCAGCCCTGTTGATGATTGAAGAGTGATAAGCAAGTTATGTGAGCTCTCTGGCACTTCTGAGGAGCAGGAAACCTTACAGGGTTACTGGGCAGGTTAAATGAATTAATACACAGAGTTTACAGCAGCATGTGGTCCCTGGAGCACCACAGGAGGATTGTCTTAAAGAACCTCTTCCAGAAATAGTTTTTACAAAATATTTTTATGTATATAAAATATTTGGTACCATGTATTGAACCCAAGGGCACTTTACCACTAAGTCACATCCCTAGCCCATTTTTTAAAATTTTATTTAGAGACGGGGTCTCACTAAGTTACTTAGGGCCTTGCTAAGTTGCTGAGCCTGGCTTTCAGTTTGTGATCCTCCTGCCTCAGCCTCCTGGGCCTCTGGGATTACAGATACGTGCAAATGGTAGAGTACTGTGCATATTGTTCTAGACCTTAACTTTTTAAAAAATTATTTTTGCCTGCTTGTTTCTTAGCATTTATGTCTCAAAGATTTAGGTGATGGGTTCAGTCCTATGTTCTGATTTTTGTTGTAATGTCCTTCTGTGGGCTGGTCATTGAAGTCAGCTCCTGGATGTGCATCTCAGAACCATGCTGGGTACAGGGAGAGGCTCTAGCCCACTCCTCTGCCCCTCCCTCTTCTTAGAGCAGACTGTCTTTTGCTAAGTCTTAGACTCTGCAGGATGTCCTTTGCCACAAGTGTCCCTCTGAACCTTGCAGACCCACCTATCCTCCCCTACCACCAGCTCAGTTGCCAGGCTGCCACATTGGCACTCTTGACTCTCTAGGTATGCCTGTCAGTCCTGACTGGTTGTTGGCATCTGCAGGTGTCTGTGGGAGCCCCATGCCCTGATGACCCCAGCAGCGAGCACAGTGCCTGGTACATAGCCCATGTTCCATGGTTTTAACTGATCAGTGACTGGGAACTTCTGGGTGACAACATAAACATTTCCTTGCCTTGCCTCCATCTCTGTAGAGGTTGCCTTGGGAGGAAACAAAGAAACCAAAGCCCACTTTGAGCCTGAGACAGGGTCTCTCCAAACCACACTCTGACTAGTGTCGGGTTGCTGCTGGCCCACCACTCAGGTGCTTGGAGACCCCTGGGCTGAGAGAACCTCAGAAGACCTAGAGGCAGGACTCTGTCTTGCCCTGAAGAACTTGAGCAGGGAACCCTGTCTGACAGGAATGGCCTTCCAGGGGCATTCTGTGGGATGGATGGTTGGGGTTGAGAACCTGGGAGCTGAAGAGCCCAGGCCCAGTATGATCCCTGTCATGGTGGTATGAGGGACAGTTGTGCGATTCCATTTCTGGGACCTTCTGTGTGGGTGGGGCATGCATGACCACAATGCAACGTGTGTTCAGGGTGGTGTGCTCTGGAGATGAGCTGGTGCAAACCCATTCATTTTACCGACAGGGAGAGTGAGGCACAGAGACGAGGCCTGGCTTAGGACACACCCTTCTCTGGCTGCAGGGCCTGGGAGTCACATCTGAGGACTGTGATGCCTGGTGTGTGGCACCATCCATGTTCCCTCCTACAGTCTCTGTGCAGGTTTGCCACCCACTGATGGTGAGTCTCGCCAGTTTATGCTCTGAGTGTGGCAGCCACCATAAGGTACGGTCTGCACAGGCACAGTGAGGATGACCAGGTCTTCAGGGCATGACCAGTGGCAGTGGCTCTCACCCATGTCTCCAGCTAGCAGAGACCAACAGTATTTGCTCCATGGGGATAAAGGGAGTTCATGGGCCCCATTTCCAGATAAAGTGACCACTAGGAAAGAGTGGAAGGGGACTGTGCTCCTTTTTCTCTGGTTCACCTTCTGAAGTTCAGCCTACTCTTTTTGAACACAGGATTTCAACTTCTACTTGTGCCTGAAATTATTTCAAATAACCCCAGGAATTTTAGAAAACAAAGTCACTGCCTTTCTCTCTAGGTTCAATTTTCTTCATCCTAAGACATAAAGTTTTAAAAGGATCCCTGTACTTTTCTAGATCAGCATCTCAGCACAGAAAGGGGCTCTGACTGCCTTCTCGGTGCTGAGCACCATGCTGACATTTGTGATCAACTGACTTCATCAGCTGCTGGTCCCCCACCCTACATGAATGGCTGCGACCTTGATGTGAGTTGCACTGAACAATACCAGGGTACCAGGCTGACCTGACTGGTGTTGGTTTTCTGGACAGGGACTCTGTGAGTTAGAACAGCATTTATTTGTGCCCTTCCAGCTAAATAAAGCCCCAAGGCATTCACAAGTGGCATGACACTGAGGGGAGTGGGAGAAGGAGTGGAGGGTTGGGCTGGGTGGCAAGTGACCACAGCCATGTTACCTGTGGGGTTTGGCCTCCCTGCGTGGGATGTGCCTGGCAGGTTCTTGGAGGTTGGGACAGGAGTTGGCACTGCCCAGGGTGATGGCAGCTTGGTTACTGGGGGCCTTCCTGGGATCCCCTGTGGTCTCCATAGGTGGAAACCCAGGCAGTGTCAACGTGGACTGGAATGTTGCCTTGTGCACCTTGGGTAGGGGCAGGAAGGTTGGCTTTGTCTCTGCACATGGGCCTCTGGTGTTGCTGCATGAAACCCCCAGTGAACTATGGAATGGTGGTTTTCCAAGGCTGGGCTGTGGGAATGGGCTTCAGTGCCCAGGCAAGGATGCCCCATTCCTGCCCACCCCTCAGTCCTGGTGTCCAGCTTGGTTCTCCTGCTGCTCCCTGCCCCCAGATCCTCCTCCCCACCTTTCCTTAGGCCCATTCCTCTGGCATGTAATGGCTTACTGATCTTACAGTGCTGATAGAAAACATGGGTCAATTCAAATCACAGCTACATTGGGTGAGCCTCCTGGGAGGGTCCTCCCATGAGTGCCAGTGAACCAGAGGGGAAGGCCTCCACTGGCCAGACCATATCTCAGAGCTACTGAGGTCATCAACCCATAAGTCCGTTCACAAGGACAGGCTGACCAAGGCCATCTCAACCTCACTCTGAGATTCCCAGGGAAGGCTCAAGAGCCATGTTTTCTGATGAATTCCAAGACAAAAACATTTCATGTAACAGTGAAACAAAAATCCCCAACTGCATTTATGTGATGCTGACAAGAGGTAGCTGCATTTTTTGAGGTGATTGGGTCCTTTTCAGTGAAGTGATAATTGCTGATATTTATTGATCCTCATCGTGTGCTAAGGCACAGGGGTTATAAGACATGGATTATTTCACATGATCCTCATTGTGACTCTTCCAGAAATGGAATGTTTGTCCTAACCTGCAGATTTTGAGGTGGAGGTTCAAGTGAGATGAATATTTTTTTCCATCCTAGGTCTGAAGGGTGGAGCTGGACTGGAGCCTCTGGGACCTTCCTGATGCCTCCTCCCCTCTTGCCTCCACCTGGGCTGTGCCATGGCCCTGCTTGACTTCACACTCATGGACCACATGCTCTCCCCTCCTCAGTCCTTGGGAGATGGTGGCCCAACCTGTGGCTGGGTGGCCTGATGGGTGGAGACTGGGGAGCAAGGTGACAAGTTCTAGACCCTGTGAGCCTGCTTGCAAGCTGTGACTCTTGGTCACAGAGTTGACCTTTCACCTAGGCCACTGCCTTCAACTGCCTGTTGTCCATCAGATAGGGCCAAGGGGCTATGGATAAAACAGGTAGTCACCTGGTTAGCCACCTGAGGCTGTAGTTGGTGGTTCACTAATGTCACCTCTCTAGTTTGAAACTTGATATTATTGCCATTTTTTGAAGGTCTGATCTTATTTATTTATTACTCTTAAAAATTCTTATTTTTGACTGGACTCAGACTTAGAAGCTCTCAGAGAGGACAGCCTGAATCTCTTGGCAGTCTGTTTCTGGTGTTTTTCTTTGGCTTCTTTATTCTCTTGTCTAAAGGTTTGGCACATTCTGCAACCTCCTTCTTATTCTTCTCATCACACTGCTTCTTCAGAGCAATATGCCAGCCCTTGTGTTGCAGGACATGTGGAGAAACAAGACACTGGATCATGCTTTGGTCCTAGATATTCTTACCTTCCTTGTTTAAGAGTCTTCTGACAACATATTGGCAGACATCATCTTCCTTAGAGAGATTGAAAAGTTTGTGGATTCTACTAGCTCTTTGGGGTCCCAGTTGATGAGGTACAGTAGTATCCGTAGGTCCAGGAAAGTTCTTCTCTCCTTTTTTTACAATAACCCAGTTGAGAATGCTCAGATTTGCACTTACAATGCAACCTCAAACAACTTGGCACTCTCTCTCCAGTTTGCTTTGGTCTATGGCAGGAATGTTCCTTACTCAGTAGCAGGTGAACCGGCACTGATCAAGACAACTGCTTCATGGGGAAACCTGTGTATCATTCCCACCACTGATCTGTAACACATAACACTTCCTGTCTTCACCCAGAGCCTCAGCAGCAACTTCTGTGGCCATACAATTCTCAGAAAAAGTATGAGGTTTACGTTCATCTTCCACTTCAGTGAGTTTCTGGCAGTGAGGGGCTGGGAAGGAGATATTCAGCCTCATCTTCGAGCAGCTGAGTGCTCACATAGCACCACAAAAGAGTGTGATTGCCATTTTTAATAACCCTGTGCCACTTCTTAGTGCACCTGTGTGTGACAGGAAAGGTGTTGTTGTCAAGCAGCTCTGTGAGTTCAAGAGCTCTCAGCTACACGGTATCTCTGAGCTGTATCATGTGCTCCTCAGCTGTAAATCTCCCAGAGGGGTATGCATGATGCAGTAGTCAGCACCTCAGGATTTATTTGACTGGAGGCCCTTCTCCCTGGACCAGGGTTTGTGTAAGAGGCCATCTTAAAGTGTATGGTAATCCTCCAGTTCCTTGGGAAATTGATTCCAGGACCCACTCTCTCTGCCTTTTCCAGGATGCTACAGTCTAAGGTTGCCAATGTCCCTGTGTAAAGTGGCATGGTTAGGTGTGTGCCTGTGACCTGTTCCTACCTTCCTTATACCTTCAATGACCACTAGAGGACTTTCAATACCTAACGCAATGCAGATGCTGGGAAATAGCCATGCTGCTTGTTCAGAGAGTAACACAAAGGGAAGGTCTCCCCATGTTTGGCACAGATGCAATTTTCTTTTTACTATTTTTGGTTGTGGTTTGTTGAATCTGCAGATATGGGCCATTGACTGTGTTCGCCCTGCTGTCCGGTCTGTTTTAAATCTCTGTAGCAGCATAGTGTTTTCACATCAGGGGCTAGATAAGGATGAGTGTACACATTTCCCAAACTTCTTCATGGGTGTCCTTTCAGTGGGTTCTGTCTTCACCCCAAAACTCTTCAACATCTCTCACCTACTTTTTATCCAGTTTCTGCTGCTGCTGGTGGTGCACCCTGCTCTGCAGCCCTGCAGGGACTGGAATTCGGGTCCTGTACTGGCCCATGCCCCCCTCAGCCTGTGCTGCCTCCCAGTGGATGCAGCACTCCCTGGCACAGGGATCCTGATGCTGACCCTTCTGGAAAGGACTTGCTAGGTGTCCTTTCTTTGAAAATTTCTTTGGTTTTTCCTTGCTCTTAATTTGTAAAAAGTGACATTGTCTAAACTCTCTGGCAAGACTTAACAGTCCCACCACAGATGACTCCATTATTAACAAACACAAGCAGTATTTAGAGGTTCTAAGAGCAGATCTAAGTTGACTTTGTACATAGAACGGGGGCTCTAGAGGTATTGGGCACCAAACTGGCCTTCTTCCAGCCTGGAACAGGACTGAACTGGGCATGTGCACTTGCAGCTCCTCAGTGGCTCTCTCCTACTCCAATTCACACCTTCATTTCTCTCACTTCTCTCTCATTGTGTGCAGCTCCAGTGGTGATTTTGGTGAACTTATGATTTGGAAAATAGAGTGAAAGAATTTTTTTTCTAATAAAGTTTCCATCAGATAAAAGATTTCATGCTGTGTTCCTCAGTAGTGTTGAAAGACCACTCCTGGATACCAGTAGGTCGGCTGTGCTTGGGGGCTTATCCTACCACTAGCCTGAGGAATCATTGGAATGGAATAAAGGCACCAGGAGCTCTGTGGACTTACACTGTCCAATATTTGTGAGGTACTGGGGTTCCAAGT